>NW_026654768.1:0-8184 GCF_009828535.3 Hylobates moloch
CCTAACGAGAAGCACCCACAGGTGTGGAGGGGCAGGCCACCCCTTCATCTGGAGCCCAACGTGGAGGCGCTTTTCTCTAAGGTGAAGGTACGCTGGAGCATGGTCATTGAGGACAAGTCGACGAGAGACTCCCGAGTACGTCTACAGTCAGCCTTGCGGTAAGCTTGTGCGCTCGGAAGAACCTAGGGTAACAATGGGGCAAACTAAAAGTAAATATGCCTCTTATCACAGCTTTATAAAAATTCTCTTAAAAAGAGGGGGAGTTAAAGTGTCTACCAAAAATCTAAATACGCTCTTTCAAACAATAGAACAGTTTTGTCCATGGTTTCCAGAACAGGGAACTTTAGATCTAAAAGATTGGGAAAAAATTGGCAAAGAATTAAAACAAGCAAGTAGGGAAGGTAAAATCATTCCACTTACAGTATGGAATGATTGGGTCATTATTAAAGTAGCTTTAGAACCGCTGCAAACAGAAGAAGATAGCGTTCCAGTTTCCGATGTCCCTAAAAGCTGTGCAGTAGATTGTGAAAAAGAGGCAGGGATAGAGTCCCGGAAAAGAAAAGAAAGTTCACACTGTAAATGTGTAGCAGAGCCGGTAATGGCTCGGTCAATGCAAAATGTTGACAATAATCAATTACAGGAGGTAATATATCCTGAAACGTTAAAATTAGAGGAAAAAGATCCAGAATTGACAGAGCCATCAGAGTCTAAACCACGAGGGCCAACTCCTCTTACAACAGCTCAGATGCCTGCAACCTTAGAACCCCAAATGCAGGTTAAACAAGTACAAACTCCAAAAAAAGATCAAGTAGAAAAAGATAGAGTCTCTGTCACGGCAATGCCAATCCAAATACAGTGTCCATAATATCAGCAGGTAGAAAGTAAGATCCAGCCGCCAGTAGCCTATCAATACTGGCCGCCAGCTGAACTGCAGTATTGGCAGCCTCCAGAAAATCTGTATGGACAGCCAGGAGCATTTCCAGTGCCACAGGGCAGGGTGCCATATCCTCAGCCACCCACCATGAGACTTAATCCTACAGCACCGCCTAGTACACAGGGTAGTGCAATACATAAAATTATTGATGAGGCAAGAAAACAGGGAGATATTGAGGCGTGGCAATTCCCAGTAATATTAGAAGCAAGACCACCTGGAGAGGGGGCCCAAGAGGGAGAGCCTCCCGTAGCTGAAGCCAGATATCAGTCCTTTTCTATAAAAATGCTAAAAGAGATGAAAGAAGGAGTAAAACAGTATGGACCCAACTCTCCTTACATGAGAACATTATTAGATTCCATTGCTCATGGACATAGACTCATTCCTTATGATTGGGAGATTCTGGCAAAATCATCACTCGGAGCCTCTCAATTTTTACAATTTAAGACTTGGTGGATTGATGGGGCACAAGTACAGGTCCGAAGAAATAGGACTGCCAATCCTCCAATTAACATAGATGCAGATCAACTATTAGGAATAGGTCAAAATTGGAGCACTGTTGACCAACAAGCAATAATGCCAAATGAGGCCGTTGAGCAAATCAGGGCTATCTGCCTTAGGGCGTGGGAGAAAATCCAAGACCCAGGAACCGCCTGCCCTTCCTTTAATACAATAAGACAAGGCTCTAAAGAGCCATACCCTGATTTTGTAGCAATCAAGATGCTGCTCAAAAGTCAATTACCGATGAGAATGCCCGTAAAGTCATAGTGGAGTTGATGGCATATGAAAACGCCAATCCGGATTGTCAATCAGCCATTAAGCCATTAAAAGGAAGGGTTCCCGCAGGATCAGATGTAATCTCAGAGTATGTTAAAGCATGCGATGGAATTGGAGGAGCTATGCATAAAGCTATGCTTATGGCTCAGGCAATCACAGGAGTTGCTTTAGGAGGACAAGTGAAAACATTTGGGGGAAAATGTTATAATTGTGGTCAAATTGGTCATCTAAAAAAGAATTGCCTAGTCACAAATAAGCCAAATGTAACTACTCAAGCTACTACAACAACAGATAAAGGGCCACCTGGCCTATGTCCAAGATGTAAAAAGGGAAAACATTGGGGTAATCAATGTCGTTCTAAATTTGATAAAAATGGGCAACCACTGTCGGGAAACGAGAGGAGGGGCCAGCCTCAGGCCCCGCAACAAACTGGGGTGTTCCAAATTCAACCCTTTGTTCCTCAGGGTTTTCAGGAACAACAACCCCCACTGTCGCAAGTGTCTCAGGGAATAAGCCAGTTATCACAATACAGCAATTATCCCCCGCCACAAGTGGCAGTGCAGCAGTAGATTTGTGTACTTTACAAGCAGTCTCACTGCTTCCAGGGGAGCCTCCACAAAAAATCCCCACAGGGGTATACGGCCCATTGCCTGAGGGGACTGTAGGACTAATCTTAGGAAGATCAAGTTTAAATCTAAAAGGAGTTCAAATTCATACTGGTGTGGTTAATTCAGACTATGAAGCCGAAATTCAATTGGTTATTGTTCCTCAATTCCTTGGAGTGCCAGTCCAGGAGACAGGATCGCTCAATTATTACTCCTACCTTATATTAAAATTGGAAACAGTGAGATAAAAAGAACAGGAGGGTTTGGAAGCACTGATCTGGCAGGAAAGGCTGCATACTGGGCAAGTCTGGTCTCTGAGAGCAGACCTGTGTGTAAGGCCATTATTCAAGGAAAACAGTTTGAAGGGTTGGTAGACACAGGAGCAGATATCTCTGTAATTGCTTTAAATCAGTGGCCAAAAAATTGGCCTAAACAAAAGGCTGTAACAAGACTTGTCGGCGTAGGCACAGCTTCAGAAGTGTATGAAAGTACAATGATTTTGCATTGTTTAAGGCCAGATAATCAAGAAAGTACTGTTCAGCCAATGATTACTTCAATTCCTGTTAATCTATGGGGTCGAGATTTGTTCAACAATGGGGTGCAGAAGTCACTATGCCCGCTCCATTATACAGCCCCATGAGTCAAAAAATCATGACTAAGATGGGATATATACCAGGGAACGGATTAGGAAAAAATGAAAATGGCATTAAAGTCCCAATTGAGACTGAGAAAAATCAACAAAGAAAAGGAATAGGGTGTCCTTTTTAGGGGCGGCCACTGTAGAGCCTCCTAAACCCATTCCATTAACTTGGAAAGCAGAAAAACTGGTATGGGTAAATCAGTGGCCGCTACCAAAGCAAAAACTGGAGGCTTTACACTTATTAGCAAAGGAACAATTAGAAAAGGGACACATTGAGCCTTCATTCTCACCCTGGAATTCTCCTGTATTTGTAATTCAGAAAAAGTCAGGCAAATGGCGTATGTTAATGGACTTAAGAGCCATAAACGCTGTAATTCAACCCATGGGGCCTCTCCAACCTGGATTGCCCTCTCCGGCCATGATCCCAAAAGACTGGCCTTTAATTATAATTGATCTTAAGGATTGCTTTTTTACCATTCCTCTGGCAGAGCAAGATTGTGAAAAATTTGCCTTTACTATACCAGCCATAAATAATAAAGAACCAGCCACCAGGTTTCAGTGGAAAGTATTACCTCAGGGAATGCTTAATAGTCCAACTATTTGTCAAACTTTCGTAGGTCAAGTCCTTCAACCAGTTAGAGACAAATTTTCAGATTGTTATATCATTCACTATATTGATGATATTTTATGTGCTGCAGAAACAAGAGACAAATTAATTGACTGTTACACATTTCTGCAAGCAGAGGTTGCCAACGCAGGACTAACAATAGCATCTGATAAGATCCAAACCTCTGATCCCTTTCATTATTTGGGGATGCAAATAGAAAATAGAAAAATTAAGCCACAAAAAATAGAAATAAGAAAAGACACGTTAAAAACACTAAATGATTTTCAAAAATTTTTAGGCGATATTAATTGGATTCGGCCAACTCTAGGCATTCCTACCTATGCCATGTCAAATTTGTTCTCCATCCTAAAAGGAGATCCAGACTTAAATAGTAAAAGAATATTAACCCCAGAGGCAACAAAAGAAATTAAATTAGTGGAAGAAAAAATTCAGTCAGCGCAAATAAATAGAATAGATTCTTTAGCTCCACTCCAACTTTTAATTTTTGCCACTGCACATTCTCCAACAGGCATCATTGTTCAAAATACTGATCTTGTGGAGTGGTCATTCCTTCCTCACAGTACAATTAAGACTTTTACATTGTACTTGGACCAAATAGCTACATTAATTGGTCAGACAAGATTACGAATAATAAAATTGTGTGGTAACGACCCAGACAAAATAGTTGTTCCTTTAACCAAGGAACAAGTTAAACAAGCCTTTATCAATTCTGGTGCATGGCAAATTGGCCTTGCTGATTTTGTAGGAATTATTGATAATCATTACCCAAAATCAAAAATCTTCCAGTTTTTAAAATTGACTACTTGGATCTTACCTAAAATTACCAGACATGAACCTTTAGAAAATGCTCTGACAGTATTTACTGATGGTTCCAGCAATGGAAAAGCGGCTTACACAGGGCCAAAAGAGCGAGTAATCAAAACTCAATATCAATCAGCTCAGAGGGCAGAGTTGATTGCAGTCATTACAGTGTTAGAAGATTTTAATCAACCTGTTAATATTATATCAGATTCTGCATATGTAGTACAGGCTACAAGGGATGTTGAGACAGCTCTAATTAAATATAGCATGGATGATCAGTTAAACCAGCTGTTCAATTTGTTACAACAAACTGTAAGAAAAAGGAATTTCCCATTTTATATTACTCATATTCGAGCACATACTAATTTACCAGGACCTTTAACTGAAGCAAATGAAAAAGCTGACTTACTAGTATCCTCTGCATTCATAAAAGCACAAGAACTTCATGCTTTGACTCATGTAAATGCAGCAGGGTTAAAAAACAAATTTGATGTCACGTGGAAACAGGCAAAAAATATTGTACAACATTGTACCCAGTGTCAAGTACTACACCTGCCCACCCAAGAGGCAGGAGTTAATCCCAGAGGTCTGTGTCCTAATGCATTATGGCAAATGGATGTTACCCATGTACCTTCATTTGGAAAATTATCATATGTTCATGTAACAGTTGATACTTATTCACATTTCATATGGGCAACATGCCAGACAGGAGAAAGTACTTCCCATGTTAAAAAACATTTATTATCTTGTTTTGCTGTGATGGGAGTTCCAGAAAAAATTAAAACTGACAATGGACCAGGTTATTGTAGTAAAGCTTTCCAAAAATTCTTAAATCAGTGGAATATTACACATACAACAGGAATTCCTTCTAATTCCCAAGGACAGGCCATAGTTGAAAGAACTAATAGAACACTCAAAACTCAGTTAGTTAAACAAAAAAAAGGGGGAGACAGTAAGGAGTGTACCTCTCCTCAGATGCAGCTTAATCTAGCACTCTATACTTTAAATTTTTTAAACATTTATAGAAATCAGACTACTACTTCTGCAGAACAACATCTTACGGGTAAAAAGAACAGTCCACATGAAGGAAAACTGATTTGGTGGAAAGACAACAAAAATAGGACATGGGAGATAGGGAAGGTGATAACCTGGGGAAGAGGTTTTGCTTGTGTTTCACCAGGAGAAAATCAGCTTCCTGTTTGGATACCCACTAGACATTTGAAGTTCTACAATGAACCCATCGGAGATGCAAAGAAAAGCGCCTCCACGGAGACGGAAACACCGCAATCAGGCACCATTGACTCGCAGGATGAATCAAGTGGTGATATTAGAAAAACAGATGAAGTCACCATGCACCAAGAAGGCAGAGCTGCCAACCTGGGCACAGTTAAAGAAGCTGACACTGTTAGCTAGAAAAAGCCTAGCTAGCACAAAGGTGACACAAACCTCAGAAAAAATGCTGTTTGCAGCTTTAATGGTTGTATCAATGGTGGTAAGTCTCCCCATGCCTGCAGGAGCAGCTGCAGCTAATTATACCTACTGGGCCTATGTGCCTTTCCCGCCCTTAATTCGGGCAGTCACTTGGATGGATAATCCCATTGAAGTCAAGAGAAGGTGTGTGGATCCCTGTGTCCATGGATCGACCATGGGAGGCCTCGCCATCCATTCATATTTTGACTGAAGTATTAAAAGGCATTTTAAATAGATCCAAAAGATTCATTTTTACTTTAATTGCAGTGATTATGGGATTGATTGCAGTCACAGCTACAGCCGCTGTGGCAGGAGTCGCATTGCACTCTTCTGTGCAGACAGTAAGCTTTGTTGACAATTGGCAAAAGAATTCCACAAGGTTGTGGAATTCACAATCTGGTATCGATCAAAAATTGGCTAATCAAATTAATGACCTTAGACAAACTGTCATTTGGATGGGAGATAGGCTCATGAGCTTGGAACATCATTTCCAGTTACAGTGTGACTGGAATACGTCAGATTTTTGTATTACACCCCAAGTTTATAATGAGTCTAGACATCACTGGGACATGGTAAGACGCCATTTACAGGGAAGAGAAGATAATCTCACTTTAGACATTTCTAAATTAAAAGAACAAATTTTTGAAGCCTCTCAGAGTCACTTAAATATTGTGTCTGGAGCTGAGGCGTTAGATCAAGTGGCAAAAAATCTTTATGGATTAAACCCCACGACTTGGATTAAGTCTATTGGAAACTCTACTGCAGTAAATTTTGGAATTATGTGTCTCTGTTTAATCGGTTTGTTTTTAGTGTGCCGGACCAGTCGAAGAATCCTGCGCCAAAATCGAGAGAACGAACAAGCCTTCATCGCCATGGCACATTTATATAGAGGGAAAGGGAGGGAGAATGTTGCGGGAAGTCAGGGACCTTGAACTGAGGGACTGGCTGAAGCCACGGTAGAAAAACATAAAATATGAAAATTTCATGGACATTTTATTAGTTCTCCAAAATTTATACTTTTGTAATTTCTTATGTCTTTACTTTAATCTCTTAATCCCATCATCCTTGTACGCTGAGGAGGATATATGTCACCTCAGGACCCTGTGATGATTGCCTTAACTACACAAATTGTTTGTAGAGGACGTGTGTTTGAACAATACGAAAACTGGGCATCGTGAAAAAGGTACGAGATAACAGCGGTGTTCAGGAAACAAGGGAGGTAACCTTGAACTGGCCGCCGGTGAGCCGGACGGAACAGAGCCATATCTTTTCTCCTTTTGCACACAAGTAGGAGAGATATCGCTGAATTCTTTTTCTCAGCAAGGAATATCCCTGAGAAAGAGAATGCGCTCTGAGGGTAGGCCTATAAACGACCCCCTTGGAGTCGTGCCGCCTTTTACGGTTGAAGCCGAAGGGATGAAATAAGCCCCGGCCTCCTGTAGTGCTCCCAGGCTTATTAGGATGAGGAAATTCCCACCTAATAAATTTTGGCCAGTCAGGTTGTCTGCTCTCAAACCCTATTTCCTGATAAAATGTTATCAATGACTATGCGTGCCCAAAAATTTCGCTGGCAATTTTAATTTCAATTTTAACACCATCCTGTGAACTCATCCTGCCTCCACTTGCTTTATGATATTCTATTACCTTGTGAAGTATGTAATCTCGGTATCGTGATGACAATGGTAGTTTTGTTGAAAAGAAAAGGGGGAAATGTGGGGAAAAGAAGGAGAGATCAGCCTGTTACTGTGTCTATATAGAAGGAAGTAGACATAAGAGACTCCATTTAGTTCTGTATTTGAGATGCTGTTAATCTGTGACCCTACCCCCAACCTTGTCCTTGCAAGAGACATGTGCTGTGGTGACTTAAGGTTAAAAGGACTTTGGGCGGTGCAGATGTGCTTTGTTAAACAAGTACCTAAAGGCTGCTTATGGTTAAAGGTCATCACCATTCTCTTAAATCTAGAAAAAAAGAAGAACATTCGTCTCCTGCCCGTCCCTGGGCGATGGATGGAGCAATACTGCCAGAAGGTTTATGGAGATGTTCGCATATGCATCTCAAAGGCACAGCATTTTCTTTTGAACTTACTGATGTTGCAAGGCCTATTGCCCAGTCACTCCCTTATCTTTTTGATGGTAAAGATAATTATCAATAAATACTAAGGGAACTCAGAGGCCGGTGCCGGTGTGGGTCCTCTGTAAGCACAGCACCGGTCCCCTGGGCCCCGCTTTTCTTTCTCTACACTTTGTCTCTGTGTCTTATTCCTTTTCTCAAGTCTTTCGTCCCACCTAACGAGAAGCACCCACAGGTGTGGAGGGGCAGGCCACCCCTTCA
>NW_026654769.1:0-8179 GCF_009828535.3 Hylobates moloch
AGTCATCTTGATGCTTTAAAGGTGATATCCTTAAGGATATAACTTACGATACTTTTTTCTTCAAAATATCAAGTGCCTACTGTGTCTTAATAAGCATTCTAAGCCAATGCAGAAATGAACAAATGACACAGATTTTCTTGCACCTAAAGAGCTAATGAGGTCTCAGGGTGAGAAGCACAAGTCGACAAGTCAAAATACAACATTGAAAAAGTGAAGCTGGCACAGTGGCTCTGGCCTGTAATACCAGCACTTCAGGATTCTGAAGCAGGAGGATCACTTGTGCTTAGCAGTTCAAGACCAGCCTCAGCAACAAAGTGAGAGCCCATCTCTAAGAAAAGATAAACAAGATTAGCTGGGGTTGTGGCATGTTCCTGTATTCTCAGACACTGGCTTAGATGAGGGGATTGCTTGAAATTGGGAAGTCAAGGCTGCAGTGAGCTGGTATGGCACCATGCTTAAGAATGGATGACAGAGCAAGACCCTGTTTTGAAAAAAAAAATTGGTAGAGAAATGCATTGTGATAAGTGCTTTAGAGAAAAATACAGCAGAAAAGGAAAATAAATAAAGTATCATAGACAAGATTGATTTTTGTTTTGTTTTGTTTTTGTTTTTGAGACAGAGTTTCACTCTGTCACCGAGGCTGGAGTGCAGTGGCATGATCTCAGCTCACTGCAAGCTCCGCCTCCCGGATTCACGCCATTCTCCTGCCTCAGCCTCCCGAGTAGCTGGGACTACAGGCGACTGCCACCATGCCTGGCTAATTTTTTTTGTATTATTAGTAGAGACGGGGTTTCACCGTGTTAGCCAGGATGGTCTCGATCTCCTGACCTCGTGATCCGCCGGCCTCGGCCTCCCAAAGTGCTGGGATTACAGGCATGAGCCACTGCACCTGGCCCAAAATTGAATTTATAATATCATGGTCAGAAAAGACATAGTATCGAATACATTTGGGCAGATACCTAAGGGAGGCTAGAAACGAAGGCGCATGGCTATTTCATGTATTTCAGCTTTTTCCTAGCTTTTTAGGAAGTGATAACTACATTAAAAATATCTAAATGTAAACTGATTATTTCTCCACACCATATTTGCCCCCATTGTCTATTATGAAGCTTCTGATATAAAGGAGAAGGAATGAGAATAGAGAAAACTGAAGCCAGATCTCAAGGTTGAGAGAAACTTACTTATGATCAGTAAAGTCTCATAATATGTATGGCAATTTAAGCATGGTAGGTGAGTGTTATTCCCTGTGAAATGAATCAAAATCTTACTGGGAATACTGAAAGTAAATATGTCAAGTGTATATGGAGACCAGAGACAAGTGCTCTGCTGCCTTTGGCCCAGAGCACAGGCAACATCTTAAAGCTTCATTACTTGTTTCTCAATATAAGAGGAGAGGAGAATGTCTGCCTATTGACCTCAACAGCCTCCGCCTGCAACTAATATCCTTCATTCCCCTTGTCCCTGAATTCCCTTGACCCGCCCCTCCTTCATTTGATTGGCTCCGTGTACTTGTTGGAATCAGAAGATCTGGGGGAACTGTGGCTTCTGAACATGTACACTAGACTCTACCCATATCCAGCCCTGTGACCCTACAAACATGCTCAACTGAATTTTCCTCCCATAGAGACACTCTTCCTGCTGAGTTTCTCTCCTCTGCTCCTGGAGTCAAATGGCATCTCCTGTCCTATCCCTGGATGGCTTAACCCAGGAAAATTCCTGGATCCAAGAGGAGTCAGATAAAGGAAAGGTGGCCTTGTGGGTGCTGAGATTCTCATAGAGATAAAGGGGATATCCTGAAATCTAGGGTTTCTTCCTTCCCTTTTCCCTACCTTACGGCTTCTGCTGCTCCTGGGAGCTTTGCTCTATCTCTCATCCAGCTCAGACTGTTGCTGGGCCTGATAGTCTTTGCATAGCCAAGGTGGTTCTCGAAGAACTCTTGCATGCACGAGGTCTGAGCTGCTTCTCCAGAATCTGCAGCATGGGTTTGCATAACTTCATGAAGATCTGGAGCCACCGTTAACTAGGCAGAGAGTGTTCTCATGTGTCTGACATGGCATGTCACTCCTCTCCATGAGCGGTAGAATAAATGCATTCAGATGAAGCCCTGCCATCATTACTTTGTCAAGTAGAAATGCATTTCAACTTACCTCAGAGCAACATGTCCTACACTACCGTGGCCCAGGGAGGTCCCTGAGATGGAGCTTTGTAGACTTTCTCTCCTTTACCCCTTGAGCTGGGATGAGCAATGCCAGGTATTATAGGAGGGAATCCTACATCCTGTGGTTGCTGAGAGGCCCTTGAAAGCCTTCATCTGGAGCATGAGGAGCAGGAGAAATGTCCCTTCTGGAGTGGAGGCTGACAGTGTTCTTAGATTAAATTCTTACATTACAATAAAAGTGAATCGCCTGGGCACGGTGGCTCATGCCTGTAAACCCAGCCCTTTACTAACCACTCTACTAAAAATGCAAAACAAACAAAAAAATTAGCCAGGCATGGCAGTGGGCACCTGTAATCCCAGCTACTTGGGAGATTGAAGCAGGAGAATTGCTTGAACCTGGGAGGCAGAGGTTGCAGTGAGCCGAGATCACTTCACTGCACTCCAGCCTAGGCAAGGCAATAGAGCAAGACTCCATCCAAAAAAAAAAAAAAAACTTCTGTTTTGAAAAGACTTAATCATCATCTATCTTAACACCCCCCTATGTCCCCTGAAATGCAGTCAGTTGAAAGAAAGGGGTTGGTCTTCAGAGATTTATATAAGGACACTTCAAGAGCCACGCTCATTCTTCTCCAGAACCCACAGAGTGGCTTTGCAACTGGTCTTGGAGACTTCCAAAAGCTACCAGCACTGCACGGTGAGGCTCTGATCCCTGAACTGCATACATCTTATTTGACAGCAGGCTTTGGTGAGAACGTAGATATTTTTCTGAGGTAAGTACACCATTTCCAGAGTAGGAGCTACTATTAGGTTACAAACCAAAACAAACAAAATTTGGGGACTTTAATTTATCTGCAAACTTAGATTTTTTTTAGATGAAATGATCTCATTTTCTGAGTTTTAAAAACGGCTCCATTTCTTTTTTAAAATTATTCTAAACATAATCCGTAGGTTTACAAGCTCCATTTACTTAACCTATTTACCAATTAACATTTTCATCATCTGTCTTGCTACATGTTCCTCAAATTAAGGTTGTGATTAACTTTTTACTTAATGTATTTCTAATTTATTTGTATAGATTGTAAGCGTTTTGCAATAGTTTCCAAATATCTAGTAATTTTTTAATCTCTGTGGGTTCTATAAATGGCTTATGGGTGTTGTAATTTATGTGTATAAATGTGTTACATTCTACTGTACTAGTGGTAAGGTGCCTGTGTTACAATGTATGGCTATATATAGGTAGAGAGTGCATTGAATGATTCGGGCAAACATTTTTTTCTAAAAAATGGTAAAAGTCTCTTCACAAACTTCAGTCTGTCAAACAAAGCAAGAAATGAGTATTTCTGCAGAAAAGTCTCACTGGCAATCATGCAGAAATGTCAGAAATAGAGGGATCATATATTTATACAGTGTAGAAACCAGGATTTAGGTTTTTCATTTCTTTGTTTCTTTGTTTGCTTTAGACACGGCCACCCAGGCTGGAGTGCAATGGTGGAAATAAGACTCACTATTGCCTCTACTTCTCACTTCAAGCAATCCTTCAGCCTCATCTCCCAAAGTAGCTGGGACTACAGGCATGGGCCCTCATGTTTGGCTACTATACATACATATATATTTATAGAGATAGGCCGACATAGACATTTTGCAATGTCGCCAGTCTAGAACTCCTGAGCTCAAAACACCCTGCCTGACTTGGCCTCCCAAAATACTGTGACTACAGGCTTGAGCCACCTTGCCTGGCCTAGGTTTTTTTTCCTCTTTTTTTTTTTTTCAAAACATACATTTGAAAACATACATTGTTCAATATAACAATTGTGCAGGTTTTCTGTAAATGCTTTTCAGATAAATAAAAATAAATATAAATTCTGAAGGACAAGTATGTGCTAAAATTAGTAAGTATTTCAGGCAGAGATTTCTGTATAAAGGAATTATGTAATATTGATTAAATAGTATATAATTGAGGAATAAAGGCATTTAATGGTGAATATGATGTTGTCCAGGGGCAAAAAAGCAGGTGGGAACAGTAATTTAAGAAATGTGCCTGCGCTGGTGAAATCTGACAGCAAAGGACCCAGATGATGCCAGCTCAAGTAGGAGAAAATGTAACACGATGAAAAGCTGAGGAGAAGGGACAACAAATGACTGGGGGAGTGAGAGAATAAATATGTCAATATTGAGAGGAGAAACACGATGGAATGGAGATTTATGTTCTTAGAATGGCAGGGCAATTCAGAGCCTGTGAATTTTGAGGGAAGAAAGACGGGAGACAGAAAAGAGGTAGTCAGTTTGAGAGATTGGGGATAAATACTTTACTAAGATCCTTTCCGTGTGATGGCTTCTGATCCTGATTGTAATATACTAACAACATCTCTACTTAGAGTGATTGTTTGCGCTGTGAAGTACAAAGGTTTGAGACTACAAACTAAGTGAATAACAAAGATTATATATATTATTGATGACAATTTAACAATCAATCATAAATTTTAGTTGTTTTCTAATGATATTTCAGAGTTAAGAGGACATATATTTAAACATTTAAATCCAAAGGGCTTTTTTGCAGGTGTTTGGGAATTGCTGAATTACATAAATTTTGAAGAAAGGTCTTGCTTAGCTCATCATCCTGTTTGTAAAGGGTGGAAAATAAAAGAAGGAATGAGGAGGATGAATTTGTGGGTTCTGTGAGGTGGAAGTAGACCTAAGCATTTAGCCTACAAAATCCATGTCCCTACAGAGTGATGTGGTTTTATGGGCATAGATGATCAGGAATTAGTATAGGAAGCTGCACCCAGTTCTCCATAAAGGAGAAAAACAACATTTAGAGAGACTGAACAAGGAATACCAAGAGATTTTTCAGCAACTCCAGAGAAGTTGGATGAACATGGATCAAAAGTAAACACTTGAAAGAAATGTATCAGGAACTAATGGAAATGTGTCATGAGCCAGATGTGGAGCTGCTCCAGGTAAGAATTGAGGGTGTCCCTTGAGGCACTTTGTGTTAGCTGACCTTTACATCTTTGCCTTCCATTGGGTACCAAAGACATTCTTTCTTCAGCTCCTGCATTGATGGTGAGAGTCATTCCCACCGGCTATAGAGATAAACTATAACTCCTAACCTAATCATGGAAAGAAAGCTTTATGGAATTGTGCAACTAGATTTCCATAGAACATTTTTTTACCACAAGCTTCCTCCTCCAGCACATTTCATTCAAACTCTGGAAGAAAAAAATTCATGTGAAAATTCTATTTTTGTTTCTATTGGATAATACAAAGAAATTAGGGAAAAACTAACATTTCCTTCTTCCTCCTTTTGGGAAGTCCTAGGTTTGAAATGCTCTTGATTTGAGCCACATTACCCTTCGGGGACTAGCCCTGAAAAAGACCACATTGTAGACAGCTGCAGCAATGCGCAGTCACTACTCATATCTTTCTCTCTCACTCAAATTTAGGGTCCTGAATTTATCAGAAATAGATTATGTCAATAGGTCTTACAGTTATAATAAGTGTTAGAGATGAGAATACGTTTTAAAACTGTTGCAGTGATAGTATGTGGTAATTCTAAAGTTTTCAAAGCCTAAAGAGCAGATCCACAGAATAGCAACTTGCTTGTTTGTTTGTTTGTTTGTTTGTTTTGAGACGGAGTCTTCTGTCATCTAGGCTGAAGTCCAGTGGCCAAATTTCAGCTCACTGCAACTTCTGCCTCCCTGATTCAAGAAATTCTCCTACCTCAGCCTCCCTAGAATCTGGGAATAAAGGTATGCACCACCGCACACAGCTAATTTTTTTGTATTTTTAGTAGAGATGGGTTTTTGCCATGTTGTCCGGGCTAGTCTGGAATTCCTGACCTCAGGTGATCCACCCACTTTGGCCTCCCAAAGTCGTGGGATAACAGGTGTGAGCCACCTCACCCAACAGGAATAACAACTTTCTAAAGAAGTCTTTTTTTTTCTCTCTCTCTCTCTACGAGATTTGGAAGACATGGTGGCGAGGTATGTTATTGGCCATCAGTGCAAGCTGGAGCACAAGGCATGCTATGAAAAACATCAAGCTGTTTCCAACAAAGTGAAAACATAATTTACCAACACCACAATTTGTCAGTGTTATTGTGTGGGTGTGTGTGTGTACTCATGTGTTTGTGTTGTATGTTGAATGTTACCTATGTCTTTTATCAAACATTAACCTTTTCTTACTTTTCCAAGTGACTCAGGGGATTATGTTTTGAAGAGTTCAATGCAGAAGTTGCTAGAATACTATTGCCTCTTTTTAGGATTCAGAATCATAATTAGAGATCAACTATTTGGTGGCAGATAGGGAGAGAGGCATTTATCTTTCAGTGGCAGTAGGTTAGAAACGGAGTGAAGAGTTAGAAAGATTCCCTAAGAGCCAGAAACCCATCCTAGGATTGTGGAGGTGAATTACAATATCAGAAGTGGGTTTGAATGAAGCATTTTCTGTTGGAATCTATTTCTTAAACACAGACATCAGAAACTTAACCAACTCAGCCTACTTCCTTGCAGGAGTGAGTCCGTGCTGCTGCACATACCCCAGCCTGTGAATCCAGAGCACACTACAGGGCCCATCACTGGGCTGGTGGATAGGTTCAACTGCTTTCTAGGTGAGTGTCACCCTCTTGGTGGGATCCACAGGCAATGCCTTCAACTCTGGTTTTCTATGGGCAGCTTTCCCAGTGTAATGATCTTTCATCTAGAAGAAAATAGTCTGCGAATAGGTATTTATATTTATAGTTTCATTGTCATCAAACAGACAAAACTAAATAAAAGATGGTGGAATCAGCCATATAACAAATTTCTTCAAAAAGCAAAACATGCAGAAGGGCTCTTTAGGATGTAGAACCATTCATGTATGTTTCAACCGTGATACAATTTCCTGTATACAATTATTACAAGAAGTATACAGAACTGAATTAATTCAGGACATTTCAATTTCAAATTCAGTGCAGTTAATGACTGATTTGAGTGACAGTGCTTTTTAAATACATTTCAGGTGAAGTTTCATAGCATTTATAATTTTAATCATGTGCATTTTAATCAACTAAAGCATACATGAATAACTTCTATAACAATGCAAAAACTGAGAATCTGTGAAAGATAGGAATGTGATTTGTTGGTTGATGAGGCCTTAGATAGAACTCCAGGATAGATCATGACAAATCCAGCAGATAAAAGATGTCTGTGCCTGAATCTGGCATGAAAGTCAGATAATTCTTGCAAGGAAGCTGCACTTTTCAGAAGACAGAGTCAGATTTTCTCTTTAAGTATGAATTGACTAGTTTAAGTGGCAGATTATAATATTTCTGGCAAAGTGATAACTTTTTTATTTGTGTCTAAAGATGGCTCCCCACCTCATCTCCTGCCCCAAGCCTCCTGCTTTGCCCTGACAGAGAAGAGACAATGAAGGTTAATTTTATTGCTATTGACTTGGCTGCAGTGCAAGAGCTTCCAGTTTTTCAGTTGTTATGAAAGGTCGCTAACTAGACATAGACATGACCTTCCTCCCCTTTATACTTTTTGAGTTTATAGAAATTGTGATCATTGAAGTTTAGCCGTTTACTTGTGCAGATATCCTAACACTCTTTGATTCCAACATTTTTCCAGACAGAAGTTTCTTTCTAATCTTGACCTGTGTTTTCTAGTGAGAATCTCTTTCTTATCTGAACCTAAGAATGTATAAACTGCTTTTCACTGGAACATTCTCTTTTTTCCACAGTGGACATTTCCTTCACTTGGGAAGTAACCAATTACAATATCAGGCTGTTTGAGGATGTGAGAAGTTTGATGTTTAGACCTGAATCTTTGCATTCTGACAGATCTGACTATTTTGCTGCATGGGGAGCCTGGGTCTTCTCCTCTGGCAAACACTTCTGGGAGCTGGATGTGGACAACTCTTGGGACTGGGCTCCGGGAGTCCCTAAGGACTCCTCAACAAGGAAGAATAGCACAATGGTTAAATCTAAGGACATATTTCTTCTTTTATGTGCCTGCTGTCCTGACCCATATTTCCAGGGAT
>NW_026654770.1:0-8177 GCF_009828535.3 Hylobates moloch
CCATACATGAACTGCCAGCTGACTGAATCTCTGACCTCTCCTCTTTTACTCCCCCCTCCTTTTTTTTTTTGTTTTGAGATGGAATCTTGCTCTGTCGCCCAGGCTGGAGTGCAGAGGCGCGATCTCGGCTCACTGCAAGCTCCGCCTCCCAGGTTCACGCCATTCTCCTGCCTCGGCCTCCTGAGTAGCTATGACTACAGGCGCCCGCCACCATGCCCGGCTTTTTTCGTATTTTTAGTAGAGACGGGGTTTCACCATATTAGCCAGGATGGTCTCGATCTCCTGACCTCATGATCAGCCCGCCTCGGCCTCCCAAAGTGCTGCGATTACAGGCTTAAGCCACCGTGCCCAGCCTACTTTTTCCCTTTTGTGGTGGGCCAAAAAAAGACCCTCCTAAAGATATCTATGTGAAATTCCTAACACTTGTGAATGGCACCTCATATGGCAAAGGATTTGATTAAGTTAAGGATCTTGAGATGAGGCACTTCTGGATTATTCATGTGGGCCCAATATAATCACAGACTTCCTGTGATTAGGTAGAGGCAGAGAGAGACATATGAGGGAAAGGTGGGGGTGTGAAGATGAAGGCAGAAGACAAGGCAAGGAAAGCTGCCAGTTACCAAAAGCTAGAAGAGGCAAAGTACAGATTCTCCCCTAAAGCCTCTGCAGGGAGCATGGCCCTACCAACAAATTGATTTGGGATTTCCGGACTTCAGACCGGAAGTTTAAGCAAACTTCCGTTGCTTAAAGCCACCCAGTTTGGGGTACTTTGTTATAGCAGCCCTAGAAATGAATTCATCTTTCTTCTAACCTCACTGGCTTCCTTGATTTTCCTCAAATAGGCCACATGAGCTCCACTTAAGCACTTCTGTGCTCACTTCTCACTTGACTCGAAAGCTCTCCCAGTAGATAGCTTCCTACTGAGAGAGCTCCATGGCTTTCTCCTTTGCTTCCATCAAGTTTTGTGCAGAAGTCACTTTTTCATTAATGATTTTCATGACCCCATTATTTGAAATAGGCCCCTTGGCATTCCCTAACATTCTTGCCCTATTTTCTCTTCATAGTACTTACCTCTCATCTGACATACTAATCTTTTAATGTTTACTATTTACTCATTTCTTATTGCCTGCATTTGGTTGTCTACACATGCAGCAGAAGATAATCTCCACACTGTCAGAGATTATTGTCTGTATCATTTATTGCTGTGTTTCCAGCGCATACAACCATGCCTCAGCACCTAGGACAAGGCCCAGTATATATAAGCATTAGATGAACACTTGAAGGAAAGATCACATAACGTCAGAAATTTTTTAAAAAGTCAATAATAAACAAAGCATTTTATAACTTATGAGTCATGCTCCCCAAACTGCCATTGTCATTAACCATGCAACTTCTGTAATCCCAACAAATCACTTAAATTTCCCATTTTCAAATGTTGAAGTCTGAGGAAAGACTTTGAGACATTTTACGTACTATAGTTGACTACAGCTACTTTTATTCAGTCACATATTTACTCAACAGTGTTTTAAAAATCAAAGTGAAGTTATCAAGCATTTTCTGCTGTATCATGCTGAAATCCTAAACACAGTGTATCCTAATTAAACAAACAAAAATTGTGCAGATATGACCAAAAATATGTGTATATTTATTTTTATGGGTTTGTACCTTTCTTTGGGAAGAGGGAAGGTGAGGACAGATGTCAGCAAAAGCACAAAAAGAAATCCCCCAGGAGCGCCCATATGTTTCTACCTTGCTGAGGCCATGTAAGATAGATTACCTGCATGGCTCTTTCCAGTTAAGTGGATAAAGGGAGAAGATAGAAAAGCAGAATGTCACCTCTGCATCCAGCAAGATATGCATGCAAAGGTCAGCCAGAGGCCAGTTTTCTGAGTGACCATGGCTGGGAAATCAAACAGACTCTCATTTTGATCTGAAAGTAAAGCACACTATTGTTTGAGCTTCTTGGTTCCATTTATCAGAGGAAATTTGTGCCAGAGATCGCAGAAGGGAATTGGAAGACATCCGAGAAAGGATTCCAAGATTGTAAACTGCACTCCAGCCCAAGCACTATGGCTGCCAATTCTCAGAATTTCTTCATGATTAGTCACAGTACTTAATGTTGCTATTATAAAATGTCAAGTGGAAGAGTCAGAGTCAGGCTATTGATGACTTAGAAGCTTGCTTTACTGAAATAAAGTTTCTCTTAAAATGGAAAAGCTGAATTTACGCGAGTAAATAAGTTGGAATAATTTGTGAAAATCTTGTGTTTTGATGTTACAAAAGTCCACATAAATTATTGCCTTAACCACTCCAAAAATGCTTAGAACACTTGTGGCTAATTACTAAAAATATTTATGATTAAATTGGGCTACTTCGGAAGAGAAATGATGGAAATAATAGTTTTAATTGTTAATGTTCGTTTTATGTAAAACTGGTTATGTGAAAAAATGATATGCATACAAAAAAGAACACTTATTGTAATTATGCAGATTGATGGCTTATCCCACAGTAAAATTATTCTATAACTACTACTCAGATTTAAAAAAACATACTAACTATACCCTGAGAAGTTCCCCTGCTGCTGCCCCATCCCAGGCACTATCGCCCTCTATCCTGAAGTTATCTTGTCTTTTTGATTAGTTTTAAATGGTTTTGAATTTGACATAAATGGAGTTATACAGTATATTCTTTCTAGTATTTGATTTCTTTTCATTAAATTTATGTTTGGAAGATTCACCCATGTTGTTGCCTGTAACAGTAGTTCGTTAATTTTCACTGTTGTGTAGTTTGCTGTTTATCGATATGCCACAATTTATTCAGCCATTTTATTATTAATGAATGTTTGGATTGTTTCTCATTTATGCCACTACAAATACCACTAATATCAACATTTCTTAGAAGTAAACATATGTATACATGTATGTTGAGTATATATGTTGGAGTGAAACTGCTGCAGCATAGGATATGAGTACATTTAATATGGTAGATACTGCCAAAGAGTTTTCCAATATGGTCTCATCAATTTGCATTCATACTAGCAGTGCATGAGGGTTTCAGTTGCTCTACATCTTCCTCAACACATTGTACGGTCATTTGTTTTAACCTGAGCCATTCTGGTATATGTATAGTGGTATTTCATTGTGATTTTGTTTCTATTTCTCTCATGATTAATCACGTTGAGCATTTTTTCATGTGCTTATTTTTTCATTTGTTCATGTCTTTCATTGACCATACAGATTATCTTCTTTTTTGAGCTATCTGTTCAACTTTTTTGACCGTTTTCTATTGGATTTTGTTTTTTTTTTTAGTGATTTACAGGAAGAGTCTGGCTATGAGGTTGTTTGTATTCATACATTTATGTGTGATATATATCACACACATATGAGAGAGAGCACACAAATATCTCCTTTTATGTTTTAATTTAAAATCAAATGTATTGAGATTTATTTGCGTGCCATAAAATTAAACCATGGTAAGTACACAATTAATATTTTTCAGTAAATTCCAGAGGTGTACAGCAATCACCAAAATTCTATTTTAAAGCATTTCCATTATTCCATAAGGATCTTCATGCCTTTTTGCTATATTCCCAACCATCAACCCTAGCTTCAGGTAACATACTGATCTGATATCATCTCTTATAATTTGCCTTTTCTAGAATGCCAAGAAAGCAAAAAATACACAGTGTATGCTTCTTTTCTGGCTTTCCTCACTTAGTGTAATTATTTTGAGACTCATTCTTATTTTTTGATATATCCTTAGTTCCTTCCTTTTTATTACCAAGTAATATTTGATCGCAAGGGGTGTACCACATCTGTTTACCCATTCACCAGATGAAGGACATTTGGTTTCTTTTTAGTTTTTGGTGGTTAGGAATAAAGCCAATATAAAATTGTGCATGCAGGCTTTGTGTGACTATAGGTTTTCATTTTATTCAGATAAATATCTTGGAGTGGGGTTCTTAAGTCATATGGTAAGCGCAGGTCTAACTATTTAAGAACTGACAAAGTGCTTTTAAAAAAGTGTTTGCTACAATTTCCCTGGTATGAAACCCACTTGATTATATTGGATTATCTTTTGGATATGTTGTTGATTTTGCTTAGCCAGTATTTTGTTAAGGATTTTAGCATCCATGTCCATCAAGGATATTGGTCTGTAGTTTTCTTTTTTAGTTATATCCTTCCTTGGTTTTGGTATTAGGGTGATGTTGGCTTCATTAGGGAGGGTTTCATATCCCCACCAGAAGTGTAGGAGTTCTACATGCTGCATATCTTTGTAAGCACTTAGTGTCTTCATGTTTTCTCTTATTTTGTAATTATTCTCACATGAGTGTAGTGACATCTCCTTGTAGTTTTAATAATTTTCTCTAATGACTAATGATGTTTGGCATCTTTTCTTGTATTTAGCTGCCATTCGTATATAATATTTGTTAAAGTATTTGCCAAAATTTTTTGCCCATTAAAAATTAGTGTGGGACTTCAATACACCACTGACAGCACCAGACAGGTCATCGAGACAGAAAGTCAACAAAGAAACAATGGACTTAAACTATACCTTGGAACAAATGGACTTAACAGATATATAAAGAACACTTAATCCAACAACCACAGAATACACATTCTCTTCAACAGCCCATGGAACTTTCTCCAAGACAGACCGTATCATAGGCCATTGTATGAGCCTCAATAAATTTAAGAAAATTGAAATTATATCAAGCACTCTCTCAGACCACAGTGGAATAAAACTAGAATGAACTCCAAAAGGAACCTTCGAATCCATGCAAATACATGGAACTTAAATAACCTCCTCATGAATAAGCATTGGGTCAAAAACGAAATCAAGATGGAAATTAAAATAATTCTTAAAACCGAATGACAATAATGACACAACCTATCAAAACCTCTGGGATATAGCAAAGATGGTGCTAAGAAGAAAGTTCATAGCCCTAGATGCCTACATCAAAAGACTGGAACAGCACAAACTGACACTCTAAGGTCACACCTCAAGGAACTAGAGAAACAAGAACAAACCAAACCCAGACCCAGCAGAAGAAAGGAAATAACTAAGATCAGAGCAAAACTAAATTAAATTGAAACACATAAAAAATACAAAAAGTAAATGAAACAAAAAGCTGGTTCTTTAAAAAGATAAGTGAAGTTGATGGACCATTGGCAAGATTAACCAAGAAAAGAAGAGAGAAAATCCAAATAAATGTAGTTATAAAATAAATAAGTTATGTACACCTAATGTATAAACTTGCAGTTATAAGATGAATAAATTCTGGACACCTAAAATTTCTGCACAGCAAAAAAAAATTATAAACAAAATCATAGAATGAGAGACAACACTTGCAAACTATACATCAGATAAGATATTAATAATCAAAATGTATAAGGTGCTTCTACAACTCACTAACAGTAAACAAATAACCTGATTCAAAAATGGGCAAGGGATCTGAACAGATTTTTTTTTATACAAATGGCAAACAAATATATGAAAAAATGCTCAACGTCACTAAGCACCAGGGAAATGCAAATGAAAACCACAATGAGATATCATCTTACTCCAGTTAGAATGGCTATTACTAAAAAGACAAAAAAAAAACAGATAATGGTGAAGATGTGGAGAAAGGGAACTCTTATACACTACTGGTGGAAATGTAATTGGTGCAGTCATTTTGGCAAACAGTATGGAGGTTTTTTAAAATATTGAAAGAATTACCATTTGATCCAACAATCCTACTCCTGGGTATCCACCCAAAAGAAAAGAAATCAATACCTCTAAGGGATACCTGCACTTTCATGTTTATTGCAGTATTATTCACAATAGCAAAAATATGGGATCAACCTAAAAGTCCATCAATGGATTAAGAGATGAAGAAAATTTGGTATATATATACAATGGAATACTATTCAGCCTTTTAAAAGAAGGGAATTTTGTCATTTACACCAAACCTGGAACACATTATGCTAAGTGAAATAATCCAGAGACAGAAAGACAAACACTGCATAACCTCACTTAGATATATAATCTAAAAATGTCAAATATATAGAAACAGAGAGTAGAGGGTAATTATCATAGGTTAGGGTATGGGAAAAATGAAGAGATGCTGGTGAAATGGTACGAATTGTGAGTTATAAGCTAAGTTCTGGAGACTAATATACAGCATGGTGACTACACTTAACGTATACTTGAAATTTACTAAGAGAGTAGAGCTTAAGTATTATTACCACACTGTACACAAAATAATTATGTGAGGAGATAGATACATTAATAACCTTAATTGTGGTAATCATTTCACAATGTATATGCATATCAAAACACCATGTTGTTTACCTTGAATATATACAATTTTTTATTTTTTAATTATACCTTAATAAAGCTGAAAGTGAAAATAAGTTGTATTTGAATTTTGTCAAAAGATTTTTTATTATTTAATATTTGTAGGCTACGTAGTGACATCTGGTTGTTAATTCCCAATATGTAAAATTTGTGTCACCTCTTTCTTGGTAAGTATATTGAAAGCTTTATAAATATTTAATTTTCATCCAAGAATCAAATTTGGTTTCACTGATCTCCTGTATTGATTTCCCGCTCTGAATTTCATTGATTTTAACTCTTACCTTTATAATATCCT
This sequence comes from Hylobates moloch, assembly GCF_009828535.3. Taxonomy (NCBI): domain Eukaryota; kingdom Metazoa; phylum Chordata; class Mammalia; order Primates; family Hylobatidae; genus Hylobates; species Hylobates moloch. Next base: position 6,638 of record NW_026654770.1, read on the forward strand.
TTAATATATATGATTTGGGTTTAATTTCTCTTTTCTCCCCATTTTTCTTCAGGTAGAAGCTTATATCATTGATTTGAGCACTTTCTTCTTTTCTAATGTAAACATTTAATAGTATGCTATAAACTTCTAAGTACTAAAGACATCCCACAAATTTTGATATGTTGCATTTTCATTATTTTCTGTTCAAAATATTTTTCAATTGCGCCCGTGATTTCTTCTTTGATCTATGCATTGTGGAGCATGTTTTTAATTTCCAACTATTTGGATATTTTCCTGATTTTTTTTACTGATTTCTAGTTTAATTCTATTATATTCCAAGAATCTGCTTCTTACTGTCTCTTTTTGAATTTGTCTTTTTTTCTTCACTATGTCAATTTATTTATTTATTATTTTATTTTATTTTATTATACTTTAAGTTTTAGGGCACATGTGCACAATGTGCAGATTTGTTACATATGTATACATGTGCCATGTTGGTGTGCTGCACCCATTAACTCGTCATTTAGCATTAGGTATATCTCCTCATGGTATTGCTCCCCCATCCCACCACCCCACAACAGTCCCTGGAGTTTGATGTTCCCCTTCCTGTGTCCATGGGTTCTCATTGTCAACTTCCCACAAATGAGTAAGAATATGCGGTGTTTGGTTTTTTTGTCCTTGCGATAGTTTACTGAGAATGATGATTTCCACTTTCATCCATGTCCCTACAAGGGACATGAACTCATCATTTTTTGTGGCTGCATAGTATTCCATGGTATATATGTGCGACATTTTCTTAATCCAGTCTATCGTTGTTGCACATTTGGGTTGGTTCCAAGTCTTTGCTACTGTGAATAGTGCCACAATAAACATATGTGTGCATGTGTCTTTATAGCAGCATGATTTATAGTCCTTTGGATGCATACCCAGTAATGGGATGGCTGGGTCAAATGGTATTTCTAGTTCTAGATCCGTGAGGAATCACCACACTGACTTCCACAATGGTTGAACTAGTTTACAGTCCCACCAACAGTGTAAAAGTGTTCCTATTTCTCCACATCCTCTCCAGCACCTGTTGTTTCCTGACTTTTTAATGATGGCCATTCTAACTGGTGTGAGATGGTATCTCATTGTGGTTTTGATTTGCATTTCTCTGATGGCCAGTGATGATGAGCATTTTTTCATGTGGTTTTTAGCTGCATAAATGTCTTCTATTGAGAAGTGTCTGTTCATGTCCTTCGCCCTCTTTTTGATGGGGTTGTTTGTTTTTTTCTTGTAAATTTGTTTGACTTCATTGTACATTCTGGATATTAGCCCTTTGTCAGATGAGTGGGTTGCAAAAATTTTCTCCCATTTTCTAGGTTGCCTCTTCACTCTGATGGTAGTTTCTTTTGCTGTGGAGAAGCTCTTTAGTTTAACTAGATCCCATTTGTCAATTTTGGCTTTTGTTGCCATTGCTTTTGGTGTTTTAGACATGAAGTCCTTGCCCATGCCTATTTCCTGAATGGTTTTGCCTAGGTTTTCTTCTAGGGTTTTTATGGTTTTTGGTCTAACATGTAAG
>NW_026654771.1:0-8177 GCF_009828535.3 Hylobates moloch
TAATAAATTAAATTCAGCATTTATTAATTCCTACTTTAAGGGACATTAATTTCTACTGTGTAAGTTATTATTTCTTTTATTATTATATTTTAAGTTTTAGGGTACATGTGCACAACGTGCAGGTTTGTTACATATGTATAAATGTGCCATGTTGGTGTGCTGCACCCATTAACTCGTCATTTAGCATTAGGTATATCTCCTAATGCTATCCCTCCCCACTCCCCCCACCCCACAACAGTCCCCAGTGTGTGATGTTCCCCTTCCTGTGTCCATGTGTTCTCATTGTTCAATTCCCACCTATGAGTGAGAACATGCGGTGTTTGGTTTTTTGTCCTTGCGATAGTTTTGCTGAGAATTATGGTTTCCAGTTTCATCCATGTCCCTATAAAGGACATGAACTCATTATTTTTTACAGCTGCATAGTATTCCATGGTGTATATGTGCCACGTTTTCTTAATCCAGTCTATCGTTGTTGGACATTTGGGTTGGTTCCAAGTCTTTCCTATTGTGAATAGTGCCGCAATAAACATACGTGTGCATGTGTCTTTATAGCAGCATGATTTATAATCCTTTGGGTATATACCCAGTAATGGGATGGCTGGGTCAAGTGGTATTTCTAGTTCCAGATCCCTGAGGGATCGCAACACTGACTTCCACAGTGGTTGAACTAGTTTACAGTCCCACCAACAGTGTAAAAGTGTTCCTATTTCTCCACGTCCTCTCCAGCACCTGTTGTTTCCTGACTTTTTAATGATCGCCATTCTAACTGGTGTGAGATGGTATCTCATTGTGGTTTTGATTTGCATTTCTCTGATGGCCAGTGATGATGAGCATTTTTTCATGTGTCTGTTGGCTGCATAAATGTCTTCTTTTGAGAAGTGTCTGTTCACATCCTTTGCCTACTTTTTTTTTTTTCCCTTAGTATTTATTGATCATTCTTGGGTGTTTCTTGGAGAGGGGGATGTGGCAGGGTCATAGGATAAGAGTGGAGAGAAAGTCAGCAGATAAACATGTGAACGAAGGTCTCTGGCTTTCCTAGGCAGAGGTCCCTGCAGCCTTCCGCATTGTTTGTGTCCCTGGGTACTTGAGATTAGGGAGTGGTGATGACTCTTAATGAGCATGCTGCCTTCAAGCATCTCTTTAACAAAGCACATCTTGCACAGCCCTTAATCCATTTAACCCTGAGTTGACACAGCACATGTTTCAGAGAGCACTGGGTTATAGATTAACAGCATCCCAAGGCAGAAGAATTTTTCTTAGTACAGAACAAAATGGAGTCTCCTATGTCTACTTCTTTCTACACAGACACAGTAACAATCTGATCTCTCTTTCTTTTCCCCACATTTCCGCCTTTTCTTTTCGACAAAACCGCCATCGTCATCATGGCCCATTCTCGATGATCGCTGTCTCTTCGGAGCTGTTGGGTACACCTGCAGAAAGGCTGTCACTTCACACTTGGAAGGTTGCACAGCAGCCAGGCAGAGGCGCTCCTCACTTACCAGACGGGGCGGCTGGGCAGAGGTGCTCCTCACATCCCAGACGGCTTCAACCACTTTTTGATGGGGTTGTTTGGTTTTTTCTTGTAAATTTGTTTGAGTTCATTGTAGATTCTGGATATTAGCCCTTTGTCAGATGAGTGGGTTGCAAAAATTTTCTCCCATTCTGTAGGTTGCCTGTTCACTCTGATGGTGGTTTCTTTTGCTATGCAGAAGCTCTTTAGTTTAATGAGATCCCATTTGTCAATTTTGGCTTTTGTTGCCATTGCTTTTGGTGTTTTCGACACGAAGTCCTTGCCCATGCCTATGTCCTGAATGGTATTGCCTAGGTTTTCTTCTAGGGTTTTTATGGTTTTAGGTCTAACATGTAAGTCTTTAATCCATCTTGAATTAATTTTTGTATAAGGTGTAAGGAAGGGATCCAGTTTCAGCTTTCTACATATGGCTAGCCAGTTTTCCCAGCACCATTTATTAAATAGGGAATCTTTTCCCCATTGCTTGTTTTTGTCAGGTTTGTCAAAGATCAGATGGTTATAGATATGTGGCATTATTTCTGAGGGCTCTGTTCTGTTCCATTGATCTATATCTCTGTTGTGGTACCAGTACCATGCTGTTTTGGTTACTGTAGCATTGTAGTATAGTTTGAAGTCAGGTAGCATGATGCCTCCAGCTTTGTTCTTTTGGCTTAGGATTGACTTGGCAATGCGGGCTCTTTTTTGGTTCCATATGAACTTTAAAGTAGTTTTTTCCAATTCTGTGAAGAAAGTCATTGGTAGCTTGATGGGGATGGCATTGAATCTATAAATTACCTTGGGCAGTATGGCCATTTTCACGATATTGATTCTTCCTACCCATGAGCATGGAATGTTCTTCCATTTGTTTGTATCCTCTTTTATTTCATTGAGCAGTGGTTTGTAGTTCTCCTTGAAGAGGTCCTTCACATGCCTTGTAAGTTGGATTCCTAGGTACTTTATTCTCTTTGAAGCAATTGTGAATGGGAGTTCACTCATGATTTGGCTGTCTGTCTGTTATTGGTGTATAAGAATGCTTGTGATTTTTGCACATTGATTTTGTATCCTGAGACTTTGCTGAAGTTGCTTATCAGCTTAAGGAGATTTTGGGCTGAGACGATGGGGTATTCTAGATATACAATCATGTCTTCTGCAAACAGGGACAATTTGACTTCCTCTTTTCCTAATTGAATACCCTTTATTTCCTTCTCCTGCCTGATTGCCCTGGCCAGAACTTCCAACACTATGTTGAATAGGAGTGGTGAGAGACGGCATCCCTGTCTTTTGCCAGTTTTCAAAGAGAATGCTTCCAGTTTTTGCCCGTTCATTATGATATTGGCTGTGGGTTTGTCATAGATAGCTGTTATTATTTTGAGATACGTCACATCAATACCTAATTTATTGAGAGTTTTTAGCGTGAAGGGTTGTTGAATTTTGCCAAAGGCCTTTTCTGCATCTATTGAGATAATCATGTGGTTTTTGTCATTGGTTCTGTTTATATGCTGGATTACATTTATTGATTTGCATATGTTGAACCAGCCTTGCATCCCAGGGATGAAGCCCACTTGATCATGGTGTATAAGCTTTCTGATGTGCTGCTGGATTTGGTTTGCCAGTATTTTATTGAGGATTTTTGCCTCAATGTTCATCAAGGATATTGGTCTAAAATTCTCTTTTTTGGTTATGTCTCTGCCAGGCTTTGGTATCAGGATGATGCTGGCCTCCTCAAATGAGTTAGGGAGGATTCCCTCTTTTTCTGTCAATGGGAATAGTTTCAGAAGGAATGGTACCAGCTCATCCTTGTACCTCTGGTAGAATTCGGCTGTGAATCTGTCTAGTCCTGGACTTTTTTTGGTTGGTAAGCTATTGATTATTGCCACAATTTCAGAGCCTGTTATTGGTCTATTCAGAGATTTAACTTCTTCCTGGTTTAGTCTTGGGAGGGTGTATGTGTCGAGGAATTTATCCATTTCTTCTAGATTTTCTAGTTTATTTGCGTAGAGGTGTTTGTAGTATTCTCTGATGGTAGTTTGTATTTCTGTGGGATCGGTGGTGCTATCCCCTTTATCATTTTTTATTGCGTCTATTCGATTCTTCTCTCTTTTCTTCTTTATTAGTGTTGCTAGCGGTCTATCAGTTTTGCTGATCTTTTCAAAAAACCAGCTCCTGGATTCATTAATTTTTTGAAGGGTTTTTGTGTCTCTATTTCCTTCAGTTCTGCTCTGATTTTAGTTATTTCTTGCCTTCTGCTGGCTTTTGAATGTGTTTGCTCTTGCTTTTCTAGTACTTTTAATTGTGATGTTAGGGTGTCAATTTTGGTTCTTTCTTGCTTTCTCTTGTGGGCATTTAGTGCTATAAATTTCCCTCTACACACTGCTTTGAATGTGTCCCAGAGATTCTGGTATGTTGTGTCTTTGTTCTCATTGGTTTCAAAGAACATCTTTATTTCTGCCTTCATTTCGTTATGTACCCAGTAGTCACTCAGGAGCAGGTTGTTGAGTTTCCATGTAGTTGAGTGGTTTTGAGTGAGTTTCTTAATCCTGAGTTCTAGTTTGATTGCGCTGTGGTCTGAGAGACAGTTTGTTATAATTTCTGTTCTTTCACATTTGCTGAGGAGTGCTTTACTTCCAACTATGTGGTCAATTTTGGAATAGGTGTGGTGCTGAAAAAAATGTATATTCTGTTGATTTGGGGTGGAGAGTTCTGTAGATGTCTATTAGGTCTGCTTGGTCCAGAGCTGAGTTCAATTCCTGGATATCCTTGTTAACTTTCTGTCTCATTGATCTGTCTGATGTTGACAGTGGGGTGTTAAAATCTCCCATTATTATTGTGTGGGAGTCTAAGTCTCTTTGTAGGTCACTCAGGACTTGCTTTATGAATCTGGGTGCTCCTGTATTGGGTGCATATATATTTAGGATAGTTAGCTCTTCTCGTTGAATTGATCCCTTTACCATTATGTAATGGCCTTCTTTGTCTCTTTTGAGCTTCGTTGGTTTAATGTCTGTTTTATCTGAGACTAGGATTGTGACCCCTGCCTTTTTTTGTTTTCCATTTGCTTGGTAGATCTTCCTCCATCCCTTTATTTTGAGCCTATGTGTGTCTCTGCACGTGAGATGGGTTTCCTGAATACAGCACACTGATGGGTCTTGGCTCTTTATCCAGTTTGCCAGTCTGTGTCTTTTAATTGGAGCATTTAGCCCATTTACATTTAAGGTTAATATTGTTATGTGTGAATTTGATCCTGTCATTATGATGTTAGCTGGTTATTTTGCTCATTAGTTGATGCAGTTTCTTCCTAGCCTTGATGGTCTTTAGAATTTGGCGTGTTTTTGCAGTGGCTGGTACCGGTTGTTCCTTTCCATATTTAGTGCTTCCTTCAGGAGCTCTTTTAGGGCAGGCCTGGTGGTGACAAAATCTCTCAGCATTTGCTTGTCTGTAAAGTATTTTATTTCTCCTTCACTTATGAAGCTTAGTTTTGCTGGATATGAAATTCTGGGTTGAAAATTCTTTTGTTTAAGGATGTTGAATATTGGTCACCACTCTCTTCTGGCTTGTAGAGTTTCTGCCGAGAGATCAGCTGTTAGTCTGATGGGCTTCCCTTTGTCGGTAGCCTGACCTTTCTCTCTGGCTGCCCTTAACATTTTTTCCTTCATTTCAACTTTGGTGAATCTGACAGTTATGTGTCTTGGAGTTGCTCTTCTCGAGGAGTATCTTTGTGGTGTTCTCTGTATTTCCTGAATGTGAACGTTGACCAGCCTTGCTAGATTGGGGAAGTTCTGCTGGATAATATCCTGCAGAATGTTTTCCAACTTGGTTCCATTCTCCCCGTCACTTTCAGGTACGCCAATCAGATGTAGATTTGGTCTTTTCACATAGTCCCGTATTTCTTGGAGGCTTTGTTTGTTTCTTATTATTTTTTTTCTCTAAACTTGTCACTTCATTTCATTCATTTCATCTTCCATTGCTGATATCCTTTCTTCCAGTTGATCGCATCAACTAATGAGGCTTGCACATTTGTCACATAGTTCTCATGCTGTGGTTTTGAGCTCTAACGGGTCTTTTAAGGACTTCCCTGCATTGGTTATTCTAGTTAGCCATTCATCTGATTTTTTTTCAACGTTTTTAACTTCTTTGCCATTGGTTCGAACTTCTTCCTTCAGCTCAGAGTAGTTTGATCTTCTGAAGCCTTCTTCTCTCAACTCATCAAAGTCATTCTCCATCCAGCTTTGTTCCATTGCTGGTGAGGAGCTGCATTCCATTGAAGGAGGAGAGGCACTCTGGTTTTTAGAGTTTCCAGTTTTTCGGCTCTGTTTTTTCCCCATCTTTGTGGTTTTATCTACCTTTGGTCTTTGATGATGGTGATGTACAGATGGGTTTTTGGTGTGGATGTCCTTTCTGTTTGTTAGTTTTCCTTCTAACTAACAGTCAGGACCCTCAGCTGCAGGTCTGTTGGAGTTTGCTGGAGGTCCACTCCAGACCCTGTTTGCCTGGGTATCGGCAGCAGTGGCTGCAGAACAGCGGATATTTGTGAAGGCAAATGCCTCTGCCTGATCGTTCCTCTGGAAGTTTTGTCTCAGAGGAGTACCTGGCTGGGTGAGGTGTCAGTCCACCCCTGCTAGGGGGTGCCTCTCCGTTAGGCTGCTCAGGGGTCAGAGACCCACTTGAGGAGGCAGTCTGCCTGTTCTCAGATCTCAAGCTCTGTGTTTGGAGAACCACTACTCTCTTCAAAGCTGTCAGACAGGGACATTTAAGTCTGCAGAGGTTACTGCTGCCTTTTGTTTGTCTTTGCCCTGCCCCAAGAAGTGGAGCCTACAGAGGCAGGCAGGCCTCCTTGAGCTGTGGTGGGCTCTACCCAGTTTGAGCTTCCCGGCCACTTTGTTTACTTACTGAAGCCTCGGCAATGGCGGGCACCCCTCCCCCAGCCTCGCTGCCGCCTTGCAGTTTGATCTCAGACTGCTGTGCTAGCAATGAGCGAGGCTCCGTGGACGTAGGACCCTCTGAGCCAGGTGCAGGATATAATCTCCTGGTGTGCCATTTGTTAAGCCCGTTGGAAAAGCGCAGTATTAGGGTGGGAGTGACCCACTTTTCCCGGTGCCGTCTGTCACCCCTTTCTTTGACTAGGAAAGGGAACTCCCTGACCCCTTGCGCTTCCCGGGTGAGGTGATGCCTTGCCCTGCTTTGGCTCACGCATGGTGTGCTGCACCCACTGTCCTGCACCCACTGTCTGGCACTCCCCAGTGAGATGAACCCAAGTACCTCAGTTGGAAATGCAGAAATCACCTGTCTTCTGCGTCACTCACGCTGGGAGCTGTAGACTGGAGCTGTTCCTATTCAACCATCTTGGCTCCTGTAAGTTATTATTTCTTGATGTCTCTTTGTTTAAATAAAATTTTCTGTTTATTTTTTCCTAAGAAATTACCCAAAGTTGAGTCGCTGATAACATTTATTTAGTTCAGCCATTTGTGGCTGGGGAAAACCTTGACCAGGACAGCTTGTCTCCATTCCCCTGAGCTTCACTTGGGATAAATCAGAGGTTGGAGGACTGGAATCCCCTGAAGACTTGTTCCCTAACTGTCTGGTTGTTCATGATGGCCATTGACTGAAACTTTAGTTGGGGCAGGCAGCTCAAATACCTTCATTGGAACTCTTAGGCTGTCTTTGTGGCCTGAGCTTCCTCACAACATGGGGGCTAAGTTCCAAGGACAAGCAGTGTGAGGTAGAGGGCCTTTTCTAACTTAATGTTGGAAGGCACATGGTATCACTTTTACCACATTTCTTCATTAGAGGCAAGTCAGTAGGTTTGGCCCACAGTCTACTTCTTTATAGGATAAATTTTTTCTTCTATTTTTATTATTTATCTATTTATCTATATTAGAAATTGGATCTCACTGTGTTACTCAGCCTGGCCTTAAACTCCTGAGCTCAAGGGATCCTCCTGCTTCAGCCTCCCAAATTGCTGTGACTACAGGCATGTTACCCCATGCCTGGCTTTCTTTTATATTCTGTGGTCATGTATATTTGTACATATTTATAGGATACACAGTAATATTTTGATACATGTAAGCAATGTATAATCATAAAATCAGGTTAATTATTATATCCAGCACTTCAACCATTTACCATTCTTTTTTTTGTGAACATTCACAATCCTCTCTTCTAGCTTTCAAAAAAATACAATAAGTCATAGTTAATCATATTCACCCTACAATGCCACAGAACACTAGAGTTCATTCTAACTAGTGATAATTTTTTATTCATTAACCAACCTCACCCCATCCCCCACTCCCCTTCATTTCCCAGCCTCTAATGTCCACAATTCTATTCTCTACTACCACAAACTCATTTTTTAAAAAAATTTAGCTCCCACATGAGTGAGAATACACAGCATTTGTTCTTCTGTGCCTGACTTATTCTACTTAACATAATGTCCTCTAAGGTCAATCTATGTGGCTGAGAATGATATAATTTTATTCTATTTTATGGCTGAATAGTCTTCCATTGTGTACAGATACCACATTTTCTTTATGCAGTCATCTGTTAAACATTTAGGTGGATTCCGTATCTTAGTAATTATAAATAGTGATAAAATAAAAATGGCAGTGCTGGTATTTCTTTGATAGCTTTGTTTTCTGTCTTTTTGATAAATACTCAGTAGTGGGATTGCTGGATC
>NW_026654772.1:0-6794 GCF_009828535.3 Hylobates moloch
GGTCCTCCCACCTCAGCCTCCTGAGTAGCTGGGACCACAGGCATGCTCCACTATGCCCAGCTAATTTTTGTATTTTTAGTAGAGATGGGATTTTGCTATGTTGCCCAGGCTGGTCTTGAACTCCTGGGCTCAAGTAATCTGCCTGCGTCAGCCTCCCAAAGTGCTGGGATTACAGGCATGAGCCACCATGCCTGGCCTAAATATACTTTTGGCTTATGGTGTTATCAATGAACAATGAGTTTATTGGGACATAACCCCATTGTAAGTCAAGGAACATCTGTACATCAATTAAAAAATGGACACAGGACCTGAATAGACATTTCTCAAGAGAAGACATACAAATGGCCAATAGGTGTATGAGAAAATGCTCATCATCAATCATCATGGAAATGAAAATTAAAACCACAATAAGATAGCACCTCACACCTGCTAGGTTGGCTAAGGATGTGGAGAAAAGCGAACCCTTGCACATTTGTTGGGGATGTTAGTCAGTACAGCCATTATGTAAAACAATATGTAGGTTCTGCAAAAAATTAAAAATAGAACTCCTGTATGATCCAGCAATCCCACTACTGGGGATATGTCCAAAGGAAATGAGATCAGCATGTGGAAGAGATATCTGCACTCCCATGTTCACTGAACATTCTTCACAGTAGCCAAGACAGGGAGTATCCATCAATGGATGAATGGATAAAGAAAATATGATGTATATACATAATGTAATACTATTCAGTCTCTAAAGAGAAGGAAATCCCATCCTTTGCAACATGGATGAACCTAGAGGACATTAGGTAAGTGAAATAAGCCAGGCACTGAAAGCCAAATACAGCCTGATCCCAGTTACATGGGGAATCTAAACTCATAGAAACAAACTCATAGAAACAAAGAATAGGATGGTGGTTACCGGGGTCAGGGGGTTGGGGGGCTTGAGTAGATATTGATTAAAAGGTTAAAATTGTCATTTAGACAGGAGGAAGAAGTTCAAGACATCTATTGTACAACAGGGTGACTATAGTTAATAACAATATATTGTATACTTGAAAATCGCTAAGAGTAGATTTTAAGTGTTCTCACTGCAAAAAAAGTATGTGAGGTAATGCACAGGTTAATTAGCTTGGGTCAGCCATTCTACATGTCAAAATATCAAAACACGCTGTACACACAAATATATACATTTTTGTCAATTAATAAAAGTTATGGATTTTATTTTATCTAGAAAAAAACAAGAGATACAAGAGAACAAACCAACACCAGCAGCCACTGTGACCATTTGAGCCCACCCATGGGGGGATGGGTACTTTGCATGTGTTATATCTTATGTGGCTCTCTCTCTCCAACCCTGCAGGGCAGGTGGCATCTCTACCTAACCATGAGGGAACAGAGGCTCAGCCAGCACGTTGAGGCACCAGAATTCAAAAGCCCAGTATCCTCCCAGGACTCCATCACAGCAGATGTGTAGAGGGCAGTAGGGCCTGAGCCAGCACCAACGCCCCTGGGGGAGGCCCACAGGACCTTTAGGAAGATGGGACAGGCACAGGAAAGAGATGTCCAAAGCCACCATTCTGGGTTTGGGAATGTAAAGAACTTCGAACCAGATAAATGAAGACTGCAGAAGAAAGAGGAAGAAATGGAAGTTGCTCTCTGACAGGACATGAATTTGACAAGGGGTGGATTAGGCCGAGTGCACTCTGCGGTGATGAAACGCAGCAGCTGGTGGTCATGAAATAGTTATGAATGGGGAGAGGATGCTGTATTCTGCAGTGCAGCACAGGCGAAAGCAAAGTTTCAAGAATACTGTAATAGCAAAACCCTCCATTAATTATCAGAAGCAAGCTGTAATGCCAATTCCTATGGCAACGGGGTCCCCAGTGGATTTTGTGCTTTTTTTTTTAAAAGCTGCTCCCATTTACTATGGTACATTGTGTTTGTTTTCTACCGGAGATTTTGTGCTTGTCCTCTGCAAATGAATTCATCCTGTCCTCACAGTGGCTGGTGTGGAGATCCACAGGCTGGGGCCTGGGGAGAGTTAAAGATTGTGCAACTTAGAGCTAAATGCTCTGTAAGGGCATTGATGACCGCTATTAGCACCTTCACTTCTGAGGGGAAAAGGAGGGGAGGGCAGGAAAGAGGTGTGGGAGGGAATAACTAGGGTGCATGGCTAATTGGAGGGCATCTATCCCAGCCCCCACATGCATGGTCTTTGCAATCCAGGCTTGCACCAGGGAACAGTCCTTGAACCCAGCTGGGCTCTCCAACAACGTGCCTGCTGCAGCTGCAGTGGAAGCTGATGATTGCTCAGAAAGCTCAGACACAGAGTCCTCTGGAGTAAGGGTGCTGGAGAGAACAGTGGCTTGGTTCCCAGGGGAGCAGGCTGCCCCTCCCAGAGAAGCACTGCAGGTCTCCTCCACCTGTAGGCCCAATCTCTCTGCACCCCGCACCCCATTACTTATCACTCCCCCCCGCTCAGTGTGAAGTGGGAGTTTAATTTGGTGACCCTTTGAATGCAGGTCTTCCAGGGGAGATGTTCTGTGCTTGCCTGATCATGGACTGCTGTTCACAGAAACATTCTGTCCTAGGCCACAGGAGCTCCTCAGAGCCACTCTGGGGTGTGGGCGAAGCGGTCAACAGTGGTTTCCTCCAGCCTGCCCCGGATGAATGACTCTGACAACTTGATGGCGGAGCAGCCGGCCGCTCACTCAGGAAGAGGCTGCCTCCAGGTGGGGAGCTTGTACGTTTCCCTCTCAGGGCTGCAGCTGTGGCTTGGGAGGTGTCCTGTCTCTTTGGTGGCCTCATGAGGGCTGTGTCAGTCCTGATAAATGGCATAGGATGGGGAGTCCCCTTAATGGAGGACAGTACAGGTCTCCTGTCCGTGGGGCTATTCCAGGCCAAAAATAGATTCTACCACTGCAGAATGATTATGCTGGCTCTGCTGTGCTTTCTAAGTCATCAAAGGGACTCACAAACATATGAGTAGAACTGGGAGGATGCCAGAAGAGGGATGAGATAAAGATTGTGTATGTATATGTTTCTTTTTGTGGAATTCTACCTGGAGCCATAGGAACATGACTTACCACTCATGGGAAAGGCTGTGCCCAGAGCCAAGGAGGAGCTGTGGGGACGTCTCTCCCAAGTCATCCATTCTCCCCATTTAGATTTCATCTTTAGGATAGACCTTCAGGCACCCAGGCTGCCTACTGACCCCCCTGGCATGGGTGGGAACCAGGAGCTCGTTGGTAAGCAGGAGGATTCAGGACTATCGACTGAACACCGCCTCTTCTGTGGCACGCACTGCGCTGTGTCTTTGGGGTCACCATCTCATCACCTCTGCACAGGAAGATTATCTCCCCCGTTCCGTGATGAGGAAATGGAGGCTCCAGGTGGTAAGTCATTGCCCAGGCCACACTGCTCCTCAGAAGCAGAGCTGAGATCAGAACCCACTTCTGTCTGACCCCAAAGCCTGTGCCAAATGCCTTGCTCAATGGCCTCTTGCAGGGAAGGGCAGTGTCCCATTACAGCCAGGCCCTAGCACAGTACCAGGCTCTGCAGGGTCTGCATCACTTTCCCAAGGCCCAGAGGGGGCACACCACAAAATGCTGGGGGTGTAGGAAGAAGATATCAGAAATTCTAGTTATGATTTCCTATTATCCTAGTAAAATATCAACTTTTATGTCATTTGTGATGCATTTATTAGCTCAGTAGCACATTTATAGAATTTATAAATCAATAAACCTTCACGTTGTGGAATACATGCTCAAGTTTATTTTACTGATATTGAAAATGAGCAAAAAGACTAGGGTCTCATGTTCAAGACAGTGACCAGGGTCCACCCCAGGGCTCCTCGGGGGCCAGAAAGGACGGCTTGCCGAGGGTGGCCTCCATCTTCGCCTGTAGCACTGTTTGTTCCCCGGGATCCTTCCGGGCCCGCTCGACTCTGATCTCGGTCCCCTGTGCATTTCTGTAGGAAGCTCGCTTTTACTAGACCTGAGACGGCAGGAAAGCCCCGTCCCCTCGGGAGGCTGGCTGTGCGCTCTGCTGCTGTTTGCTGTCTGCGGGGGCTCTCCAGTGGTCCAGGGGGCATTACAGGGGCACAGGGAGGATGAGGGGAATGAAGTGGGGAGTGAAGGGCACACACACTTAGACCCCACCGGCCACCTACAGAAGGCCTGAGGGGACAGCCCTTTCTGAAGTGATGCCTTCCTCTGTTGGGAAGCCAGGAGCCTCCCCTGGTGGGATCCATAAGGCCCTGGGGGTGGGGCAGGGTATGTGGGACGGGCACAGAGCCCCTTCTGTTTCCTTCTCAGGCCAGAATCATAACTGTCCATGCATTCCTTAAAAGCATAGAGGGACCCTCTCCTTCCCCATCCATCAACAGCCTTCAGAGTCTAACTACATGCACGGAGCTTCAGTTCCCTTCTCTGTAAAATGGGGCTAATACTAATAAGACCTCTTCAGGGCAGTGTGGGAAGTCAATGAAACTCCACCATCTCCAAAACCACCCAGCAGATCACAGGATCTTGAAGTAAGCACGGTGTTTGGCATACAGTAGGCGCTCATCCATGCTGGTTACTTTCACTGGCTGCCACTTGCTGGCTATGTGTGACTTAACCTCCCAATGCCTCAGTTTCTTCATTTTAAAGTGAAAGCTGATGCCTATCCTCAACTTCAGACAAGATCAGGCACGTTCGTGGCTCACACCTGTAATCCCAGCACTTTGGGAGGCAGAGGCAGGCAGATCACCTGAGGTCGGGAGTTCGAGACCAGCCTGACCAACATGGAGAAACCCCGTCTCTACAGAAGATCAGGCACGTTCAGGGTGGTATGGCCGTAGACCCCAACTTCAAAACAACAGGCACATCCCTTCAATTCAGGTAGCACCCTCCAACTGTGCCACGGGCTTAAGAGGCAGGAAGAGCATGGTGTGAGCCCACGGCTTCGGCTCCTGTTGTTCACTCTCTGCAGATCCTTGTGCAGTTCTCTGGGGTCACTTGCTGGTCTTTTTGAGTCTCAGTTTTCTTATTTGTAAGCTGGGGATAGTCATATCTCGTTAGATTTTTTGGAGGACTAAATGGGACAATAAATGTAAAATGCTCAGCACAAAACTTAGTCTATGGTCAGTGTTCAACAAATACTAGTCACTGGTAATAGCAGAACCACCTGCATTATGACACTATCATTTCCAGGCCCTCATGAGGATTCTCATTTACCAGGCGTACTAGCCCTGCAAAACGGACACTACTGCTTCCATTATACAGATGAGGAAACTGAGGCTCAGAGAAGCTAAGTAACTTCTTCAAGGTTGCCCAGGCTGGGTGCAGTGACTCATGCCTGTAATCCCAGCACTTTGGGAGGCCAAGGAGGGCAGATTACTTGAGGTGAGGAGTTTGAGAACAGCCTGGCCAACATGACAAAACCCCGTCAATAAAAAATATAAAAATCAGCCAGGCGTGGTGGCACATGCCTGTAGTCCCAGCTACTCAGAAGGCTGAGGCAGGAGAATCGCTTGAACCGGGGAGGCAGGACTTGAGCACGCCACTGCACTACAGCCTGGGCAACAGAGCAAGACTCTGTCTCAAAAACAACACAACAAAACAAAACCAAAAAAAGGTTGCCCAGTTGCCCAGTGACAGAGCCAAGTCTTGCTTTCCAAGCTTGAGCTCACTCTCCTACACTAACTACCTGGCCCCATGCTGCCCAGTCCTGGGCTAGCTGCAGGAGGCTGCCGCATTACCCACCTCAAACCACACAAGCACTGGCAGTAACAAGAGGCCGCAGAGAACCTAGAGTTCTCCAGTGGGTGTGGTTCTCTGGCTGCCGTGGGCTGCCAGGGATCCCTTAGATCGCGGACTCCACAGTTCTTTCTTGCCACCTCCAGAAGGGAGGCTGCAGCCCCATGAGCCAGGCAGCAGGAAGGGAGGAAGTCTTGCTTCTTGCCAGACACATTGTTTAACTGCAACAGTCAGTTCTCCAAAAACTCTGCCGGAAGTCCACCCCAGAAACTCAAGGGAGGAAACTGACTGCCTTCTTGGGGTTTTCTTAACTGTGCTTTTTCTGCTCTGCAGGAAAGATGCAACCTGGGCCAGAGGCCCCCAGAGGTTGTGCCTGAACCCACAGATCAGACAAACCTGAGCAGCCATTAGCAGCTGCGTGGGCTCCTTTGCACTGTGGGGCTGCTCCTGGGGCGAAAGATGTCTTTGTGTGTGTATGGGTTCGGGGGCTGGGCTGGCTGACTTGCACAAGGACATGCTGTGGCCCAGCCCTGGGCAGCATCCAGCCTGCTTAGGTGGCCTTCTGTGGGCTTGGCCAAAGACACTGAGGCCTTTCTCTGTTTCACCTTCTTGTGCCAACTTGGCTGTGTATGAACAAAGAATCACAAGCACACAGCTCTCTGAGTTCACACTTGTGTAAAATTGGACTGAAGAGCTTGGTGAAGCAAAGTTCAAGAAGGGTGACTTGGCCGGGCATGGTGGCTCACTCCTGTAATCCCAACACTTTGGGAGGCTGAGGGGGAGCAGATCACTTGAACCCAGGAGTTCAAGACCAGCTTGGGCAACACAGAAAGACCCTCTCTCTACAACAAAATTAGCTAGGTGTGGTGAGGTGTGCCTGTATTCCCAGCTACTCTGGAGGCTGAGGTGGGAGGACTGCTTGAGCCTGGGAGGTTGAGGCTGCAGTGAGCTGTGATCATTCCATTGCACTCCAGCTTGGGTGACAGAGCAGGACCCCATCTCTTAAATTTAAAAAAAGAGAAAGGAGAAGGAGGAGGAGGAGAAGGAGAGGGAGAGGAGAAGAAGAAG
>NW_026654772.1:6804-8177 GCF_009828535.3 Hylobates moloch
GAGAAGGAGGAGGAGGAGAAGGAGAGGGAGAGGAGAAGAAGAAGGAGGAGGAGGGGGAGGGGAAGGAGGAGAAGAAGGAGAAGGGAGGAGATGGAGAAGGAGGGTAACTCAGAAGCCCTCAATAAAAACAGGGAGGAAGAGAACAAAAACATCAAAGCTGCTGAGTCTGATGCCAAGAGCAAGGGCCTTAAAAGCTGTGTGACTTTGTCATTTGAGTTAACCTCTCTGATCCTCAACTTCTTGTTTGTGAAGTGGGAATAAGTTTTTTTGTGAGTTTGTTCTGAGGCTCATTAGTAATGTACGTAAAGCTGTTGGCTCCTGGTCTCTCTTATCATCCGGGGTTAAGCTTCGAAGTGGGCACAGGTGCTGGCAGCTACGGAATGGTGGGGAGGTTGCAGGGGGGGTCCCTGGTCACAGAGAGCTCCTCACTGCCAGGGCTCAGAAGCCCCCTCACTGAGAGGCCTCACTGCCAGGGTTCGGAGCTCCCTCACTGGAGAGGGACTTCTGGAGTGCTGCAAGCTACATGGACAGACCCTCTGTGAGATCAAGCGTCCAGGCCCCTGGGCCAAGATGGTGTGGCTTTAGGGGACATTATGGAGCCTCCGTGGGCCTCAGCTCCTCCTCTGTAAACTGGGGACTGTGGTGGTGATAATGGTACCTACGCATACAGAGATTGGCAAGTACTGATGAAACAGAGCTAGAGATGTCTGTCTCACATCAACGGGCTTTCAAACAGCTGTTTTTAATAATAATAATAATTAATTATATTATTAGTTATTAATATTTAATTATATTATAATATGTAACAATTATATATTAATTACACTATCATATTAATTATTAAAAATAGAATAATAATTATTATTAACAGCCCTGGGAGAAGGTTATCATGAATTTTTTTTGGAAGGAGGTCAGATGACAGCTCGTCAAGGTAACAGAGTGCAAGAGAAGAGCCTGCCTCGGTTGCGGGTGGTCAGGGCCTGGGCACCCCAGGGAGACACAGGGAAGCCTGGGGGAGGACTGAGACCCCTTCTCTTGCTCAATCAACCTTTTCAAGTCGACAATGACATGTGTGCCAGACTCTGACTCCTGATCACAGCTTCCCCTGACAGGGGCCTCTGCGGAGATGTCTCGCAAGGCCAGGGACGACCTGGAAACACATCCCTCCCATAGGCTACGTCCCATCGTCAAAAGGAGACCTCGGGGCCCACCTGCTCCTCCTGCCTGCCCCTGCCCCCAGCCCAGAGAACCAAGCTGAGCCACTTGCCTGTGCTCCCAAAAAGACACCCCTTCCGTCCCAGCTTGATTTCCACAGAGTTACCTGTGGGGCATGTGCTGGCCAGAGGCCAGGTGGGCTCATCTATCTGCCCAGG
>NW_026654773.1:0-8170 GCF_009828535.3 Hylobates moloch
ATGGGAGGGGGAACGGGAAGAGGGAAGAGTGCAGCCCATGAGAAGTGGCTGGAGCCATCAGGGAGGCTCCTAGCCTCAGGATGGGTGCCACCTCCTCAAGGACACTTCTTTTCTGCCTCCTCACATGCCACAGCTCTACCCTGGATACCTCAATGCCAATGGCTACCTCTGTGTCCAATGCCCTCTCCTGCCATAGGACTGGGTAGGATGATGACTTACATGCCTGTTTCCAACCAACCCATAAATGTTTGAGTTCCACTCTATCCCACAACCTCGTTCCTCTGCATACTCTTTTTTTGTTGTTGTTCTTTAAAGCACATGAAATCAGAATAGAGTGGCCGGGCACAGTGGCTCACACCTGTAATCCCAGCAGCTTGGGAGGCTGAGGCGGGTGGATCACCTGAAGTCAGGAGTTCGAGACCAGCCTGGCCAACATGGTGAAATCCCGTCTCTACTAAAAATACAAAAATTAGCCGGGCATGGTGGTGGGAGCCTGTAATCCCAGATACTTGGGAGGCTGAAGTGGGAAAATCGTTTGAACCTGGGAGGTGGAGGTTGCAGTGAGCCGAGATCACACCACTGCACTCCAGCCTGGGCAAGAGTGAGACTCCATCTCAAAAAAAAAAACAAAAAGAAAAGAAAAGAAAAAAAGAAATCAGAGTAGAGGAAGAGAGAGGCAGCAGGGTGTGTCAAGGGAGAGAGCAGCTCTGCCCCAGTAAGCAAGGCTTTTCGTTTACTTGCAGTTTGGAGCAGTTGCCCACTCAGGCTCACCAAATAAACTTTCAATGTTTCCCATCTACCTAAAGCTCTGCATTCTCATTTCTGACTTTCTTTCAGCTTAGCTAACCCCTTGACTCAGTAGCCATAGCCATATTCTTTTTTAACTAGGGCTCCTAGGCTTACTGTTCCCGTTGTCATGATAATATCCCTTCCTCTGCCCACCTGGAGGAGAGGGATCAAGGAATAAGGTACCAATGAGGTGTCTTGTTTCAGTCTTACTTATTCTCATTTAGTTTCTAACATTCATGAACAGGTAATAGTGATACGGTTTGGCTGTATGTCCCCACCCAAATCTCATCTTGAATTGTACTCCCATAATTCCCACTTGTTGTGGGAGGGACCCAGTGGGAAATAACTGAATCATGGAGACAGTTTCCCCCATACTGTTCTCGTGATAGTGAATAAGCCTCATGAGATCTGATGGTTTTATATGGGGAAACCCGTTTCGCTTAGCTCTCATTCTGTCTCTTGCCGCTGCCATGTGAGACGTGCCTTTCACTGTCTGCCATGATTGTGAGGCCTCCCCAGCCATGTACAACTGTAAGTCCAATAAACCTCTTTCTTTTGTAAATTGCCCAGTCTCAGGTATCTTTATCAGCAGCGTGAAAACGGACTAATGCATGTGGTGTATTAGTGCGTTCTTGCCCTGTTATAAGGAAATATCTGAGACTGGGTAATTTATTTATGCATTTATTTTTGAGAGACAGAGTCTTGCTCTGCTGCCCAGGCTGGAGTGCAGTGGCATGATCTCAGCTCACTGCAACCTCCACCTCCTGGGTTCAAGTGATTCTTCTGCACTAGCTTCCCAAGTAGCTGGGACTACAGGCGTGTGCCACCATGCCCAGCTAATTTTTGTATTTTTAGTAGAGATGGGGTTTCACTATATGTTGGCCAGGCTGGTCTCGAACTCCTGACCTCAGGTGATCCGCACACTTTGGCCTCCCCAAGTGCTAGGATTACAGGTGTGAGCCACCGCACTCAGCCTGGATAATTTATTTTAAAAAGGGGTTTAACTGATTCGTGGTTCCACAGGCTGTACAGGAAGCATGATGCTGCCATCTGCTCAGCTTCTGGGGAGGCCTCAGGAAACCTACAATTATGGCAGAAGGTGAAAGGGAAGCAGGCACGTCTTAAATGCCTGGAGCAGGAGGAAGAGAGAGAGCGGGGAAGTGCTACACAGTTCTAAACAATCAGATCTCTTAAGAACTCTATCATGAAAACAGCACTAGGGGGATGGTGCTAAACCATTCATGAGAAACTACCACCGTGATCCAATCACCACCCAGTAGACCCACCTCCAGCATCAGGGATTACATTTCAACATGAGATTTGGGTGCAGACACAGATCCAAACCACATCAGGTAGGATAGCAGTGATTCCTACTCCTTCTCACTTCCCCATCATTTGGGCAAAAGAAGTCACTACTGGGTCCCAGGAAGTCTTCTTATATCCCCTAACCTGGCATGTGTAGGCATTCATTCTTTCTCTTCCAGAAATCTATGTCTCTATCAGTATTCTATCCTTATTGCCCAAACTGTCAAGCACTGTGCAGAATCTAAGATTTTATCCTACTTACAAATTGACAAGTTAGCCTGTTACTGTTTCATGGATGCTGGCAGAAAACATGAGACTACAGAATCAGTGACAAGGGACTTTACTATTCACTGTAAAAGAAATAGCCAGAGTTTGTATGATGCTTGTGCCAGTCTCCATGCACCTCAAGTGCCGTGGGGGTGATGTGAAGGGCCCATGATGGGTGCCTGCATATGCAATGGGCCCGTGTTATAGAAGAACACTGAGCTTGGGAGATTCACTGCTTTTATAACAAGCAGAAGCAAGCCTGTTCATTGCCTGTGGTGAGACAACTCACTCCTCAAGATTGTTCACAGCTAACACAACCCTGATAAATGGCCAGGGTAAAGAGTGGTTGGAGCCTTACCCAGAAAGAATGTGCAGGGATACACACGGCCCATGGTGAATTGCCTCTCCCAACAGATACAGATCAGGGAAAAATACTGCAAATCACATATCTAACAAAGCACTGCTATCCAGAATATGCAAGGAACACTCAAACCACACTAAAAGAATAACCCAGTTATTCTTGGGCTTGAACAAATGCTTCGCCAAAGAGAATATACAGATAAAAAAAGCACATGAAAACATGTTTAGCATCATTCCATTAGGAAAATGCAAATTCCAAACCACTATTACATTCCACTACACACTTATTAGAATGACTAAAATTTAAAACAATTCCAAATGCTGGCAAAAATGTAGAACAACCAGAACTGTCATATATTGCTGGTGGTAACACAAAATGGTACAGCCACTCTGGAAAAAAGTTTGGCACTTTCTTATAGAGTTAAACATGCATATATCATACATGACCTAGCAATCCCACTCCTAGGTATTTACTTAATGAATTGAAAACTTATGTTCACACAAAAACCTGTACATGAATATGTATAGCATCTCAATTCATAATTGCTAAAAACGAGAAGCAACCCAAATATCATTTGACCAGTGAATGGATAAACAAGCACTGGTATATCTATAAAATGGAATACTATTCAGCAATACAAAGGAATGAACTCTTGATATACTTGACAACTTAAATGAGCCTCAAAGGCATTATGTTGAGTAAAAGAAGCCAGTCTCAAAAGGTTGCATACTATATGATTCCATTTATAAAGCTTTTTTGTTTTGTTTTGTTTTGTGAGATGGGGTCTTGCTTTGTCACCTGGGCTGGAGTGCAGTGGCATGATCTTGGCTCACTGCAACCTCTGCCTCTCAGTTGAAGCAATTCTTCAGCCTCAGCCTCCTAAGTAGCTAAGACTGCAGGCACATGCCACACCCAGCTTTTTTTTTTCTTTTGGATTTTTTTTTTCTTTTTTTAGGTGAAGTTTTGCTCTTGTTGCCCATGCTAGAGTACAGTGGTGCAATCTCGGCTCACTGCAACCTCCGCCTCCCAGGTTCAAGCGATTCTCCTGCCTTAGCCTCCTGAGTAGCTGGGATTATAGGTATGTGCCACCACGCCCAGCTAATTTTTTGTATTTTTAGTAGAGACGGCATTTCATCATGTGGGTAGGCTGGTCTCGAACTCCTGACCTCAGGTGATCCACCCACCTCGGCCTCCCAAAGTGCAGGGATTACAGCCATGAGCCACGGCACCTGGACTTTTTTTTTTTTTTTTTTTTTTTTTTTTGTATTTTTAGTAGAGATGGGGTTTTGCCATGTTGGCCAGGTTGGTCTCGAACTCCTGACCTCAAGTGATCCTCCCACCTCAGCCTCCCAAGGTGCTGGGATTACAGGCATGAGCCACCGTGCCCGGCCCTATATGACCTTCTTAAAAAGACAAAACTAGGGCCGGGCGCGGTGGCTCACGCTTGTAATCCCAGCACTTTGGGAGGCCGAGGCGGGCGGATCACGAGGTCAGGAGATCGAGACCACGGTGAAACCCTGTCTCTACTAAAAATATAAAAAAATTAGCCGGGCGTGGTGGCGGGCGCCTGTAGTCCCAGCTACTCGGAGAGGCTGAGGCAGGAGAATGGCGTGAACCCGGGAGGCGGAGCTTGCAGTGAGCCGAGATCGCGCCACTGCACTCAAGCCTGGGTGACAGAGCGAGACTCCGTCTCAAAGAAAAAAAAAAAAAAAAGACAAAACTAGAGTACTAGAGAGAATGTCAGTAAGTTGCTAGAGTGTAGTAGTTGGGGGAGGGTGTGACTATAAATGGATTATGAATGAGAATCTTTTGGGGGAGGTAATAGAAATTTTTGTAATCTGATTGTGAAAATTCATAGAACTATATGTCCCTCTGTCCCTCTCCCAAAAAACTCGGTGCCTATCCCAGCTTCTCTTGCCACTAAGGTGTAGACCTATGACTTAGGTTCTACCAATCAGGTGCAAGTGTGCTAGGCTTTGATTTGAAGCTAAGTTAAATATGGACAGAGGCAGGCCACAGGGGCATCCACGTTCTTGGTGTGCAGCAGCAGACTCAGATTCTGGGAGCGAGGCTCATAGCAGCAGCTTCCTGTGGTAGTAGCAGATGAAGCATGGTTGTGAGTTCTCCCTGGCAACTCCACCAGAGTTGGCCCAAAAAGTCCAGCCTCCAGTTTGTTCCATTTGTTGTTCCATAGATTCTGTATCATACCTAATACCCTGTAATAAGTGTCTGCTAATTTAAACTAGTTAAGAGTGGATTCTGTTGTCTGAAAGCAAGAACGCTAATGAACACATTTATGTATGACTAATGGTACTGCTCAATTCCCAGCCCATGTTTCTCATGGCCTGTTTCTCAGACTTACCATTTAACCATGAGAATCAGTTATTTAGCACGACAAGCAACCATTGCCAGAGGGAAACATCTGGATGTCGTTTAAAATGGATAGAGAAGGAGTGGTGAGTCCTTAAATGGCTTAGTACTCCAGAACAATTCTCTGGCACTAGAAGTGGTAAAATACTGATTCCAAGTAGACTGGTAGACTGATTGCAATAAAGGCCACAGCAGTGTCTCCCATCCCTGGATGCTCAGCCCTTTGCACTGTGACTTTGCCACTCCTTCCTTCAAGAGATGGAGTTTGTTTCTCCACCCCCATGAATCTGGGCTGGCCTGTGACTTGCTTCAACCTATAGTATATGGTAGAAGAAACATTTTGGGAGTTCTGAGACTATTCAAGAAGGTTTTGAAGCTTTCACTCTCATTCTCTTTAAACCCATACGGAGAAGGCTGAAAGCCTAATTTTTTCTGGAAGCATGAAACATATAGAGGCCTGTGAACCATACCACAACCAGAACTACTGAGCAGTAGGTGAGGCCAGGCAGGTCCCGCACCTCCCCATCCCGCTGCCCACCTGCAAAGCTCGCCTGGTAAACACTGAGTTACCATCTGGATCTGATACACAGGATCAATTGCTCTAGGCCCTGGCCCCCTAGGGCACTGCATTGCTGGCAGCTGGTCAGAGACTGTTTCCCAGGAGGCAGAGGAAAGCTACTGAACCCCACGTTCAAATGAGCAGTCTACAAGCCACCCTCAGAGAAGCAGGGTGCAGAGGTGGGTCTGTGCCCTCTCCAACACACATCTTCCAAGCTGCCCGTTGCCATTTTCTGAATTCTGGCTCCTTGTCCAACTCTCTTGGGTGTTCACACTCACCATAACTCCATTGTATATGAGCATTGGCAAGTAGACTGGGCTGAGAGGCAGGTAAGGGTACCCAAGGTGGTTTGCCCAGGCTCTGCCCTTCCTGAACCACACCTTGGACCTCACATCCCACGAGAGGCAACTCTATTCATCTTGGCCCAGGAGACCCCATCTGCTGTGTCTTGTGGGTTGGTGTTGGTGTCATACCACTGAAGCCTCATGGTCTACCGCCAATAGTAACAAGTACACAGATCTTCTAGAAACTACTGTGTCATTCAAATGGCATAAAAAAGGCATGTTCCACATAAAAAGAGGTGAGGAAAAATAATTGCACTTGATGCATATTAATGCGGGGGGATTGAGGTCATTTTTTCTCTCATGCATTTTCCTTGTTGTTGCTATGAAGTTGTTATGCAGCAATTTTAAAAAAAATTAGCTGTGAAAAGCATGTTCTCCTCAGTCAACACTTCCAGACCCAATGCAAGTCTACAATGACAGATGCAATCCTAAACGTAATTAATGTTACAAGCTCTGTCTAGAAGGTGTAATTAACCCTCCAGAGCTCACTTCATCTCTCGACTACTTAGGAATTCAAGGAAGAGCAGTGACAGGACTTTTGACGGAGGTATTTTAGAGGCTGTAGGCCATCCTCAACTCTCACAAATTTCCCACAATAAGAATACACATTGCATTTAAAATCGCCTATTTTGAGGCTTGAAGCTTCCCACCTATGGGTTCATGTAAGGATGGAAGGGGGTTTCAGGGCTTCTGCTCAGGGACTTGGGGTGATCATTTCTGTCTAATGCCATCAGGAACAATGACTTACCTTGGTGTATGCTGTGTGTGTGTGTGTGTGTATGTGTGTGTGTGTGACAGAGAGAGAGAGGGAGAGAGAGAGAGAGACAGGGAGAGAGAGAGAGAGAGAAAGAATGTATCCATACTGGGCCTGCTGTACTGGTATCTGCTTTTGTGTGGTGAGATAAGGAACAGATCTCCTACTAGTCCGAGGCCACCTCAGCATTTCAGAGTTGCCACCCCAGAGAGAATGGTGTAGGAGTTGACTGTGCCCTTTACTAAATGTAAAACATCATCTTTATGGCAGCAAACTTCCTATCAGCCTCCCTTTACCCGCGCCTCTATTCCTCCCTATTTCACAAAAGAAGAAACATGGTAGCTGATGAGCATAAAGGATAGAATTGTTGAAATTATCAGAGGCCAATGAGCATGTCCCTTACTATCTGTAGTACACTACCCTGTTTCTTTCCTCTATGAGGCTTCCTCCAATCCATAACTACTTGTGTATCAGTTTACTTTGTTTCTGGCATACCCTCATCTTTCTAGAATGTGAGATTAAAGATAGCAAGAACAATATCTGCATTACTCCCTCCTGGATTCCCAGGGATTAGCACAGTGCATGACAAATAATCCATGCTCAATAAATATTTCTTTTACATTTGATTTTTGAAGACGTACAATTAAAAACAACCACAATGCAACATGTTACCTGTCAAATTGGCAAAAATTTCAAAAGATATGAGCAGTGTTGCCAATGAGAGAGTCATAGCAGCATTCTCTCAGGATGCTAGCGCGACTGTAGTTGTCACCCCCTTTCTGGAAAATAACTTGGCAATACATGTCCCAAACCTAAAAGGATTACATTGCCTTTGAGCCAGCAATTCCTCTTTCAGTTATTGAGAAGCTAAGCCAAGGAGTTCATCAATGATGTGCAAAAAAATTTAATCACGAGAAATTATATTGTCCATGTTTTTAATAATAATTAAACATTAGAAAGATAATGTCACAGCCAGGCACTGTGGCTCACACCTGTAATCCCAGCACTTTGGGAGGCCGAGGCGGGTGGATCACGAGGTGAGGAGTTCGAGACCAGCCTGACCAACATGGTGAACTCTCATCTCCATTAAAAATACAAAAATGAGCCAGGCGTGGTGGTGGGCACCTGTAATCCCAGCTACTCAGGAGGCTGAGGCAGGAGAATCACTTGAACTCCCGGGGCGGAGGTGGCAGTGAGCTGAGACCGTGCCATTGCACTCCAGCCTGGGTGACAGAGTGGGACTCTGTCTGAAAAAATAATAATAAAATAAAAAGAAAGAGGCCGGGCATGGTGGCTCACACCTGTAATCCCAAAGCTTTGGGAGGCCAAGGTGGGCAGATCACGAGGTCAGGAGATTGAGACCATCCTGGCTAACACAGTGAAACCCCGTCTCTACTAAAAAAAAAAAAAAAAAAAAAAAA
>NW_026654774.1:0-509 GCF_009828535.3 Hylobates moloch
ATGATGGCCATTGTAACTGGTGTGAGATGGTATCTCACTGTGGTTTTGATTTGCATTTCTCTGATGGCCAGTGATGATGAGCATTTCTTCATGTGTTTTTTGGCTGCATAAATGTCTTCTTTTGAAAAGTGTCTGTTCATGTCCTCTGCCCACTTTTTGATGGGGTTGTTTGTTTTTTTCTTGTAAATTTGTTTGAGTTCATTGTAGATTCTGGATATTAGCCCTTTGTCAGATGAGTAGGTTGCAAAAATTTTCTCCCATTCTGTAGGTTGCCTGTTCACTCTGATGATAGTATCTTTTGCTGTGCAGAAGCTCTTTAGTTTAATGAGATCCCATTTGTCAATTTTTGCTTTTGTTGCCATTGCTTTTGGTGTTTTAGACATGAAGTCCTTGCCCACGCCTATGTCCTGAATGGTATTGCCTAGGTTTTCTTGTAGGATTTTAATGGTTTTAGGTCTAACATATAAGTCTTTAATCCATCTTGAATTAATTTTTGTATAAGGTGTAAG
>NW_026654774.1:609-8166 GCF_009828535.3 Hylobates moloch
CAGCTTTCTACATATGGCTAGCCAGTTTTCCCAGCACCATTTATTAAATAGGGAATCCTTTCCCCATTTCTTATTTTTGTCAGGTTTGTCAAAGATCAGATAGTTGTAGCTATGCGGCGTCATTTCTGAGGGCTCTGTTCTGTTCCATTGATCTATGTCTCTGTTGTGGTACCAGTACCATGCTGTTTTGGTTACTGTAGCCTTGTAGTATAGTTTAAAGTCAGGTAGCGTGATGCCTCCAGCTTTGTTCTTTTGGCTTAGGATTGACTTGGCGATGCGGGCTCTTTTTTGGTTCCATATGAACTTTAAAGTAGTTTTTTCCAATTCTGTGAAGAAAGTCATTGGTAGCTTGATGGGGATGGCATTGAATCTATAAATGACCTTGGGCAGTATGGCCATTTTCACGATATTGATTCTTCCAACCCATGAGCATGGAATGTTCTTCCATTTGTTTGTATCCTCTTTGATTTCATTGAGCAGTGGTTTGTAGTTCTCCTTGAAGAGGTCCTTCACATCCCTTGTAAGTTGGATTCCTAGGTATTTTATTCTCTTTGAAGCAATTGTGAATGGGAGTTCACTCATGATTTGGCTCTCTGTTTGTCTGTTATTGGTGTACAAGAATGCTTGTGATTTTTGTACATTAATTTTGTATCCTGAGACTTTGCTGAAGTTGCTAATCAGCTTAAGGAGATTTTGGGCTGAGACAATGGGGTTTTCTAGATATACAATCATGTCATCTGCAAACAGGGACAATTTGACTTCCTCTTTTCCTAGTTGAATACCCTTTATTTCCTTCTCCTGCCTGATTGCTCTGGCCAGAACTTCCAGGACTATGTTGAATAGGAGCGGTGAGAGAGGGCATCCCTGTCTTGTGCCAGTTTTCAGAGGGAATGCTTCCAGTTTTTGCCCATTCAGTATGATATTGGCTGTGGGTTTGTTAGATGAAGGTTTTGATTTTGTCAAAGGCCTTTTGATCTTTGGGTAATCATGTGTTTTGTTTTGTTCTTTTATATGTGTTACAGAACCAGCCTTGCATCCCAGGGATGAAGCCCACTTGATCATGGTGGATAAGCTTTTTGATGTGCTGCTGGATTCGGTTTGCCAGTATTTTATTGAGGATTTTTGCATCAATGTTCATCAAGGATATTGGTCTGAAATTCTCTTTTTTGGTTATGTCTCTGCCAGGTTTTGGTATCAGGACGATGCTGGCTTCATAAAATGTGTTAGGGAGGATTCCCTCTTTTTCTATCGATTGGAATAGTTTCAGAAGGAATGGTACCAGTTCCTCCTTGTACCTCTGGTAGAATTCAGCTGTGAATCCGTCAGGTCCTGGACTCGTTTTGGTTGGTAAGCTATTGATGATTGCCACAATTTCAGAACCTGTTATTGGTCTATTCAGAGATTCAGCTTCTTCCTGGTTTAGTAAAAATAATTTAAAAGTACAGTGGATGTTACAAATGAAAAACACTGGACTTTAAGAAGTGTATTTAAAAAATGAGGGCTCCTGAAATAGGGTAACCCAGGGTTGCCTGTTGATAGGATTAACCAGGGATGCCTGTTGATATGCAAAAGCTTCTAAAAAGATTTCAGTATTTTAAAGGCCAGGCGTGGTGGCTCATGCCTACAATCCCAGCACTTTGGCAGGCCGAGGTGGGCAGATCACCTGAGGTCGGGAGTTCAAGACCAGCCTGACCAACATGGAGAAACCCTGTCTCTGCTAAAAATACAAAATTAGCCAGGCGTGGTGGCACTCGCCTGTAATCCCTGCTACTAGAGAGGCTGAGGCAGGAGAATCTCTTGAACCCGGGAGGTGGAGGCTGTGGTGAGCCAAGATCGTGTCATTGCACTCCAGCTTGGGCAACAAGAATGAAACTCCATCTTGGGCCGGGCGCAGTGGCTCACGCCTGTAATCCCAGCACTTTAGGAGGCTGAGGCGGGCAGATCACCTGAGGTCAGGAGATCAAGACCAGCCTGGCCAACATGGTGAAACCCCGTCTCTACTAAAAATACAAAAATTAGCTGGGTGTGGTGGTGGGTGCCTGTAATCCCAGCTACCTGGGAGGCTGAGGCAAGAGAATTGCTTGAACTCAGGAGGCGGAGGTTGCAGTGAGCTGAGATTGTGCCATCGCACTCCAGCCTGGGGGATAAGAGTGAGATTTCGTCTGAAAAAAAAAAGATTTCAATATTTTTATTCCCTCTGTGAGAAGACACTTTATAAAAGGCAAGTAAAAATTGTAAGTGACCAATTGATAAGAAAAATAATATGCTAAGTTTCTGGCTTAGTTACTAGCTAATCCTAAAGGCTAAAATAAAGCTATCCTGGATAAACTGTTTATAAAAGTCAGGCCCTCAGGTAAAGCAGGCTTACTTCTTTTTCAGAGTTATCCATGCTTAGTTAATGTATAGAGAATGCATTCTTTGCCCCCTATCCTTTAATTGGCTCTACCCTGAACTCAGTAAATTTAGCTAAGAAATAGTAGCTAAAAGATTGTCTATTGAACTAAATTGGTTTCCAAGATATACCTTTCTGGCTTTTAGCTGGATATTTTGAAATCTTTTTATAAAAGAAATTGGTATCTATTAAAAGATCACCATTTGAAGGGGGCCTGCCTGCCTCTGTACCCTGGGGAAGAGAGGGAGGACTAAATGACTAGAAACTCTCACCACTGTTTTAGATTTACATAAAAACACTTACCTTTGTTTAAGGTACTTTCCTCAGACCATCTTTATCTTAACTGGATCTTTACCTACAACCCTTTTTTTTTTTTTGGTTTGAGCAAATGATGGTACAATATTTAGGCCTGGAGACCCAGAGCTATGCTTTTGAGTTATAAATTTTCTACTTTGTGTCACCTAAGAGTCATCCCTTTAAAAATGCAAATTTAGTATTGCTTAGCTAACAATTGCTTAGGTCAATGAAACAGGTAATTGGAAAATTGATCATTTGAATGAGAAAAAGAAAAACTATTTGGAAACTGGCAAATGAAAATTCTCTGTGAAAGCTGTAAGATCTGCTTCTGTCTGCTTATTTGAATGTCTATATGTCTTTATGTATTGTGTGTATGTGATAATATTTGGCAAATAAAACTGTTTTTAAAATTATCAAAATAAAATAGAAATGGCTCTAAAATTGTCAGTTAAATATAATTCAGATATTCTTGCCTGTGTTTACTGGTCAGACAGGTTTGTGCCATCTCTACTACATGTTCTAAGGTCATAAAACTGCTGCTTCTGTAATACTTTTGACACTTGATTTGTCTGTCAGTTTATGTTTTTGGTTTTGAGACTGGATTCTGGGGTCTGGACAGGTTGATGTGGTGAGACCTGGGGACATATCCTCAGTGCCTAGACCACCAGCTACAAGGCATAGTAAAGCCCAATCCTCATCCTCTCTGGCCTAACTTTGCCTCCTGGCCATGCTGAGAACAATCAGATCCTCCAGGCATCTTTTTCACAGCTCTGTGCCCTGTCCTGAGCTCTACACCTGGTATGTAAATTTAGGATGCAGATAGGCCCTGTCCTTTATAGCCATCCTTGGGTGCCATATAGGTACTTGGGACCCAGGATAACTGTGGGACACATTAAGAAGGGTACCTGTGTCATATTTTCAATTATTTTTCACTAATTTATATTTTTAAAGTTATGTTATATAATATTAAATTAAGTAATAGTCACAAAGTTGTCTGAGTCATTTCTAGGTAAGTTAAAGTACTAAAACAATTATTAACCATAATTTTAAGTTTACATACTTTGGTATCTCTTTTTTATATGGTATTAAAAAACTAAATATATTTAGATATCAAACAAAACAAATAAGGAAAATGGCTTTCTAAAAATTTTTTAAATGGTTTTTTAAATCTACAAATACTGATATAAAACAGTTCAAAATTACTTGGTCTCTAGATTTTCACTAAAAAATGGAATTACTTGGTGAAACCCCATCTCTACTAAAAATACAAAAATTAGCCAGGCATGGTGGCGGGTACCTGTAATCCCAGCTACTTGGGAGGCTGAGGCAGAGAATTGCTTGAACCCGGGAGGCGGAGGTTGCAGTGAGCCAAGATCGTGCCACTGCACTCCAGCCTGGGTGACAGAGTGAGACTCGTTCTCAAAAAAAAAAAAAAAAAAAGTAGAATTACTAACTATTACTACTATTGTAGTTAATATATGTAATTAAAACTACTAGATATAAGAGAAACAATTCCGTATACAGAGTGTAAAAAGAAAAACAAGATATATTTTTGGCGAGGAGGGTTGTAAAGGCATAAACATGTGTGCTTGATATAAAAAGTATAGTTAAAAAGTTACTTTAGGCCAGGCACAGTGGCTCAATGCCTGTAATCCCAGAACTTTGGGAGGCCAAGACAGTTGGATCACTTGAGGTCAGGAGTTCAAGACCAGCTAATCCCAGCTACTCGGGAGGCTGAGGCAGAAGAATTACTTGAACCCAGGAGGCAGAGGTTTCAGTGAGCTGAGATTACACCACTGCACTCCAGCCTGGGTGACAGAGTGATACTCTGTCTCACACATACACAAAAAAAAGTTACTTAAACTTGTTTTAAATTTAAAAAATACAGATAAAACCAAATGAGATAGAAAGTTGGGAAAAAAGAAAATAGAAAAAATTTTGTAAGATTATGAAGGTTTAAGGCCGGGCGCGGTGGCTCACGCTTGTAATCCCAGCACTTTGGGAGGCCGAGGCGGGCGGATCACGAGGTCAGGAGATCGAGACCACGGTGAAACCCCGTCTCTACTAAAAATACAAAAAATTAGCCGGGCATAGTGGCGGGCGCCTGTAGTCCCAGCTACTCGGAGAGGCTGAGGCAGGAGAATGGCGTGAACCCGGGAGGCGGAGCTTGCAGTGAGCCGAGATTGCGCCACTGCACTCCAGCCTGGGCGACAGAGCGAGACTCCGTCTCAAAAAAAAAAAAAAAAAAAAAGATTATGAAGGTTTGTGAAGATCTTATGTGATCAAAAGCTGACTGACATTAGATTTGTTTATAAGGTTTTATTAAAATAGCTTTAAGATTAGTATTTATAATACAGTAATACAAAAGTAATATTTGGTTTTGTCTTTCAAGCGAGAACTTTGTGTAGTATTAATAAGAGGCAGTAAAATACTTTTGTTCACCTTTTGAGTAAACTGCAAAAAAGGAGGGAAAAGGAGAGATAGATTCTGTCTCATGCTGTCTTTATTAGGTCTTTTGATTGTTTAGAAAACTGAGTTTCCTCTCTATCACAAAATAAACATTTTTGCTTTTTAACAGCCTTTTAATTAGCACTGTGGATAAATTAATGACTATTATTTTACAGTGACCTGTGATTTTATTTTTATTAAGTGTTTTAAACCTTTGACTTACTTGACAGGCTTCCTAAAATTGAACTTAAATTTTAAAATTAAGTCTTTTGACCTTAAACTAAATTTGAGGTATTACAGAGGGCCCCTTCAGCATCCAAAGGAGAGATAGTAAACAGGCTTATTTGACATGCCAAGTTATATGGGAAGCATTGTCAAATACAAAATGATATTTAACCCTTTTTGAGTTATATTTTTATGAATTTGTTATTAATATATGTTCCAAAATTGTATGAAATTTCTAAAATTCTGATATGTCTTAGTATGTTGTCAGTTACAATCATGGCTATTATGTTAAGTTGTAGGCCACAAAAATAACCAAATTTCATTGGCACTTGCACCTTTAAGATAATGTTAAGTAATTTCCACAGTTAATTGCTTAATTCTGATGCATTTTCTGAAAGCTCCCTACAAGTAAGAAAATTCCTAGAGT
The DNA here is from genome assembly GCF_009828535.3 of Hylobates moloch. NCBI lineage: Eukaryota > Metazoa > Chordata > Mammalia > Primates > Hylobatidae > Hylobates > Hylobates moloch. The sequence goes on from NW_026654774.1 coordinate 6,399, forward strand.
ATTATGTCTTCAAGAAGGTTCATAGAGAGGATAAAAAAAGACAAGTAGTCTTGAATATAGGTTTCTCATAACTTTAGGATCATATTATTTGAACTGTGTAATAATTCCCAGAACTGTAATGAAGAGACTGACTTCTGTATAAAACTGCTAACTCAAGCAGGATAAGAATTAATTGAATAACAATGAAATACTCTGACAGATTCCTATGCTGAATCAACCAGTACTGAAATTTAATATATTAAGATATGTAATTTGAATGAGCTCCATGGTCCAAGTCAAATTACCTATGATAACCCATTAATAAACAGTGTTATGCAACCAAATTGGAGAAACAAAATTGGCATTTAAGAAGATATAAGTCTATTGTTAATCATGGACTCATGGAAAGCCTGTACATCTTCCTGGTTTGTCCTGAGTCCTTAAAGCTTTCATTATTATAAGTTCAGCCCTCCATGACTCATCATGGAAGAGATAAAATAAGCCAAATATGAAATATGTGTGTGCACATGAGTGTTTGTGTGTGTGTGTATTTAATGGCTGTTCTAAATTGAAAAAATGGTATATGACAAATGTTTGTTTTGTCAAACCCATAATCCTGGGAAGACAATAAAAACTTCAGGTATGTTTCTGCTACCTGATGGGCCATTTGAACACTTATAGAGGGATTTCACTCTAGTGTCATTTTAAATGCATGTTTTCTTTTTTTATCCTCTCTATGAACCTCCTTGAAGACATAATACTCTAGGATTTTCCTTGCTTATAAAGAACTTTCAGAAAATGCATCAGAATTAAGCAATCAACTGTAAAAATTACTTAAAATTATCTTAGAGACACAAGTGACGATGAAATTTGTTTATTTTTGTGGCCTACCACTTAACATAACCATGATTATAACTGATAACATACCAAGATATATCAGAATTTTAGGAATGTCATACAATTTTGGAACATATATTAATAACAAATTCATAAAAATATAAGCTTTCCCATGCAAGAAGGCTGATGCTATAATAGTAGCTAAAAGGCTATTGGAAAATGTGTTTTCCTCATGGGGCATTCCTAGAGAAATCTCTAGTGATAAAGATACTTGTTTCACTGGACACATTGTAAAGCAGTTAAATAAGATATTCCAGATACAACAGCATTAGACAAAGCTAACTAAATGACTAAATTACCTTAACCAAAGGTATTGCAGATTGATGACAATCAAATCCACTGCCAATGGAAAATATAAGTTGACTCCTTATGAAATAATCACTGGAAGGCCTATGCTCCTAATAATAGAAACTCATATATCTTCCACTCCTAAACTCTGATATGACTAAATGCTGCAAGATGTTAATGCATTATGCTGAAGTTTATTTTTGCCAAGTAAAGGAAGCTTTTCACTATCCACTAACTGAGGACAATTAAACCCTCCACAATCTAAAACCTGGAGATTGGGTCCTGTGTTGGTCTGTTCTCATGCTGCTAATAAAGACATAGCCAAAGGCCGGGTGCAGTGGCTCATGCCTGTAATCCCAGCACTTTGGGAGGCCAAGGTGGGTGGATCATGAGGTCAGGAGATTGAGACCATCCTGGCTAACACAGTGAAACCCCGTCTCTACTAAAAATACAAAAAATGAGCCGGGCGTGGTGGCAGGCGCCTATAGTCCCAGCTACTTGGGAGGTTGAGGCAGGAGAATGGCGTGAACCTGGGAGGTGGAGCTTGCAGTGAGCCGAGATTTTGCCACTGCACTCCAGCCTGGGCAACAGAGCGAGACTCCAT
>NW_026654775.1:0-1969 GCF_009828535.3 Hylobates moloch
CCTCAGCCTCCCAAAGTGCTGGGATTACAGGCGTGAGCCACTGTGCCTGGCCCAGAATGTACTTTTTTGTGTGTTTGCCCTATTTTTCACTCAACATTATGTTTATGAGATTCACCAATGTTGTTTCTTATCTCTGTAGATGGTACGTTCTCACTACATTCATTCCAATGGATACCATACTTTATCCATTCTCCCATTGATGGACATTTGGATAGTTTCCAATTTGGTTTTATGAATGGAGTTTTTATGAACGTTCACATACTTGTCTCTTGGTACACATGTGTACATTTGTGTGGGGCATTTATATAGGCATATATGGGTCATAAGGTTACGTATGATTGTCTCTAGTAGATAATAACAGTTTTCCTAGATGGTTGTGCCAGTTTACACTACTAAGCAGAAATTGTGAGTTCTAGATGCTTCATATCCTCACAACACTTGTTGTTGTCAGGTAAGTGTGTGTATTGTTGTCTTGTGGATTTAATTTGCATTTTTCTCATGACCAGTGATGTTGAACACTTTTTCAGATGTTTATTCGTAACTTGTTTATCCTCTTATGAAATGCCTGTTCAAGTCTTTTGCCAGTTTTTTAAAAATTGGGTTTTCTGTCTTTGCCTTATTAGTAGGGTAAGAAAAAATATATATGCAAGTCCTTTGTCAGAAATTGCAAATATGTTCTCACACTCTATGCATTGCCTGTTTTATTTCCCTATAAGGTGTCATTTGATCAACAAATGTTTTTAATTTTAATATGGATGACTTTATTAAAAAATTCCCTTTATGGAGTAATATGGGAGGTTTTTTTGGTGGTGTTTAAGAAATATTTCCCTTCTTCAAGGTCATTAAAATATTCTATGTTTTCATCTAAAAGCTTGCTATAGTTATGTATTTATTAATTTATTTTATCTTACACATTTAAATCTGCAATATATCAGGAACTGATTTTGCGAATAGCGTGAGGTAGGGGGTCAAGATTCTTTTTTTTTCATATGCACCATTTATTTAAAAAGGCCAACCTTTTTTCACTGTACCTGATCATCTTTTAATGGGATAAAAGGAAAGCTTGTTAGAAATGACTACGTGATAAAAAATGGGTTTTTAAACATTTAGAACTCATTAGTTTATTTATTTTTATTTTCAAGGTCCAAGAGGCTAAATGTCAGAATCCAGAATTTGAGAGAAATGTGGAGGTCAGTAAATTCAACATTAGCTATTTGGGTTTAGACTTAGGAGCAGTTGGGGGTGGAGCATAGCCTAAATATGAGCTGCTTTGAGAAAAACAAATTACTTTGTTCCGTGAGTTATTGCCAATTTTTTCGAAAAATCAAAAGATAATTTGAATTGCAATCCAAGTCTTAATCATAGACAGAATTTGGCAGATAATTATATTATGATTCAATAACAGTGAAAAAGAATAAACTGGTAATATTCCTTGTGTATTTTTATTTTATGCCTAAGAATACATCTTGTTTCATGGTCCCTGGTGTTCTTCCTGATACTTTGAACACAGTCAGAATAAGAGTCAAAACAAATAAGTTATGCTTTGAGGATGACAAACTCTGGAGTAATTGGAGCCAAGAAATGAGTATAGGTAAGAGAACAGAATTTTTATTAAAATTTAAAACATTGATGTATAAAAACTAAGCTGAAGCAGAAAATAGACGGGGGAAAGGGACTGTCATGCTCTCTTGATGTCAGGAAAAGGGTACTTACAATTGAAATTTATTTTCTTTTTAATCACTTTCAAACCACTCAGGGTTAATTGACAGTATACAGTTATTTAGAAAACCATAATCCAAATGGTTTTATGTTCTTTTCTATCTCATTTCCATTTTTATTAACAAACTGAACAAAAATATAGAAAGCAGGCATAGGCTGCACACAGTGACTCACGCCTGTGATCCCAGCACTTTGAGAGGCTGAGGCAGGAGGATCGCTCGAGCCCAGGAGTTGGAGACCAGCCTGAGCA
>NW_026654775.1:1979-8164 GCF_009828535.3 Hylobates moloch
GCCTGAGCAACATGGTGAAACCCCATCTCTACAAAAAATACAAAAATTAACCAGATATGGTGGTGCACGCTTGTGGTCTCGGCTACCCAAGAGGCTGAGATGGGAAGATCTCTTGAGCCTGGGAGGCGGAGGTTACAGTGAGCTGAGATTGTGCCACTGCCCTCCAGCCTGGGCGACAGAGTGAGACTGTCTCAAGGGGAAAAAAAAAAGGCAGGCATAATCAAATCTGCACATTGTACAATACTAGAAACTGTCCTACATGCTGGTTGGCAGAAACAAGAGTGGAGCCATTTAACAGAGAGAAACCTATACCTAAGTTTGAAAAAAATCATTTATTTATTGAAAGGCTGAGCAAGCTAGGCTCAAGTACAGGACTGGAAAGACCTGTGCTTTATGGATGTGTGTGTGTGGTGGGGTGGGATACAGGGCCTTATAAGTGCAATGTGACTCAACATTGTAACCTTAAATGTGTCAAAAAGGTATATACAATCTTAGGAGTGATAAGTGCAGCACCCAGAAAGGAATGCTGCAGGTTGGGGCACAGAGCTATGGCCACATCAGAATTGTGCAGTATTCCATTCTGAGCACCACATTAAAGGAGTTGCCTTGGCAGACCAGAATCTATCCTTGAAAGGGTAATCAGGATGTTGAAGAATCTCAAAACTTGGCAAGGAACAATTGGTAAAGTAACTTCGAGGAGTCATCATTGCTGATTTCTAATATTTGAGGTATTGTCAGGTACAAGAAGGAATAGGCTTTACTTTTTGTGTCTCCAAGGGGCAACACAGAACCAACTTAAGAACTTTTTAAACAGCTGTATATGAGTCAAACAGGTTGTCGAGGTAGCCAATTCCCTATTAATTGAGAAGCTCAACAAGTTATGTACCAGGCATGGTTGTATTCATTTATTTATTGTTGTATAACAAATTACTCCAAAGTTTAATGGCTTAAACCAACATACATTTACCATCTCACAGTTTCGGTGAGTCAGGAGTCTAGCCACAGCTTAGCTGGAGGTCTCATGAGGTTGCAGTTAAGCTGCAATGAGAACTGAAATCTGTCTGAAGGCTTGACTGGGGACAGAGAATCCATTTCCAAGTTCACTCATATAGTTGTTGGAAAGCCTCAGTATCTCACTGGTTGCTGGATGGAGGCTGTCACAGGTTGAATTGTATCTCCCAAAAAGATACATTTGTAGGTTCCAACCCCTGGTACCTGTTAATGTAACCTTATTTGGAAATAGGATTTTTGCAGATATAATCAAGTGAGGATGAGGTCATGCTGGATTAAAGTGGACACTTAATCTAATGACTAGTATCCTTATAAAAAGAGAAGCCACACAGAGACACACAGACACACAGAGAAGAAAGCCATGTGAAGATGGAGGTAAAGATTGCAGAGATGCAGCTACAACCAAGGAACACCAAGGATTCCCAGGAGCTACCAGAAGCTAGGAAGAGGCAAGGAGAGATTCCTCTCTAGAGCCCTCAGAGGGAGCATAGCCCTGCTGACACCTTCATTTTGGACTTCTAGCCTCCAAAACTGTGAGATAATACATTTCTGTTGTTGTAAGCCATTCAGTTTGTGGTAATTTGCTTCCCTTAGTTCCTTGCCACTTGGACCTCCCCATAGGGCTACTTCCTGAACTAGAAACTGGCTTTCCCAAGTGAGTAATCCAAGCAAGAAACAGTGTGAGAGAACACCTAATATGGGAACCATGGTCTTTTATAACCTAACCTTAGAAATGACATCCCATTACTGCTGCTGTTCTGTGTTTTAGAAGTGAGTCAATTAGTCTAGCCCACGCTCAAGGAGAGGGGATTACACCAGGGAATGAATATCAGGAGGCAGGAATCGTGGAGAAATCTTAGTGACTGCCTAAAACAACGGTGCCAGGCCTTGATTATGCTTTCTAGATGTTCATGACCTAGTGGGAAAAATGAATTTGTATATAGACAAATGACAGTCTATATGTTAGATGTAGCAAGGCAGGCTTTGGAATTGGACAGTGGAACTGGAATTTGAGGCCTGATGCCATTATTTATTAAATCCTTCTGGATGACTTATTAAACCTCTCTGAGCCTTATCTTTCTCATCTGCTTAAATGGGAGATAATGCTATCATTATAGCATATATATGAGATAAGCATGAAAAACCACCTAGTATGGTATCAGACATGTAGTAGGTGCTTATTTAAGAATAATAGTAGTTGTTAGGATTATTTTAGGTATTTTAGTAGTGGTAAGTAACCAGTAAAATACGTAGTCACTGTTAATGAGATTACATATTTAATATAGCATCTTTGTTAATAGTGTTTAAAACTAGTTAAGATCTTCTGATTTACCTGAGCGGGCGGGGAAACCCACCCCATGAGCATCCCCTGGGCTCGTCCAGTGCACACAGGGGGAGGCCTCCCGTGGCTGGGCCCCTCCCAGTCAGCCCATGTGGCCGTCATGACCTGGAGCACCACAGCCGGGGGCGCCCACCAGCTCAACACCACCACATTCACGTGGCAGCACTTCCCTGCCTGGCAACCGCTGCTGTTGGCCAGCATTACGCTGCAGCTCTTCTTCTACGTGGGCCTGGCCTTCATCAGCCTGGACCTCTATTACTCCTCCACTAGCATCAAGGAGCTGGAGTACAACTACACCGGTGACCCAGGCACCAGCAACTGCTTGGTGTGTGCTATGGCTGGCCAGGGCTGCGCGCCACCGCCCACCTGCTCATGCGCCTGGTACTTCTCACTGCCTGAGCTCTTCCAGGGCCCCGTGTACCCCTACTACGTGCTGACCAACTTCTACCAAAACAACTGGTGGTATGGAGTGTCCGGGACAATGCGCAGCTGAGTGGGCTGCCCAGCACGCTGTACCATCCGGTCAGTGAGTGCACCCACTGCGCCACCTGCCCATCGCACACCCTGCAACATCATCACCAACAGCCTCTTCAACGACTCCTCCTCGCTGTGGCACCAGCGCCAGCCCGGCGGGCCCTACGTGGAGGTTCCGCACTACCACACTGCACCTGCATCGCCCAGTAGACCAACTACCCCATCAAGTTCTGCAACCCACCACTGGTCAATGGCAGCCTGGCACTGGCCTTCCATGGCACAGCACCCCTGCCCAACTGGTGCCGGCTGGTCTACGACAAGCTCAGCCCCATCCCCAACAACACCGGCTTGGTCAACCAGGACTTCATGGTGTGGGTGTGGATGCGTATGGCAGCGCTGCCCATGTTCTGCAAGCTGTTCCGCAAGCTGTACGCACATATCCGCCAGGGCAACTACTCAGCTGGGCTGCCGCGATGTGTCTACTGTGTCAACATCACCTATAACTACCTGGTGCATGCATTTGGCGGCCACAAGCTCCGCATCTTCAGCAGCATCTTGTGGATGGGTGGCAGGAACCCCTTCCTGTGCATCGCCTACCTGGTCATCAGCTCCCTCTGCATCCTTACTGGCTTTGTCATGCTGGTCATCTACATTCACTACCAGGACCTACCAGAAAGATGATGACAATGAGGAGGAGGGGTGATTCCAGCTTTCCAACGACCCTTCCTGCTCCTTACCAAAACTGCAAACTTCTTTCAGTCTCTCCCCTTTGCCCCTCATCCTATTCCAACCTCTCCTCACTTTTCCTCCCTTTGCGAATGAGGGGACCAGAGAAGGGAATTACCCGCTTACTCTTGGGGGCTGCTAAATTCTGTTGCCTGGTGGCGGAGGGTTGACTGCAGAGTGAAACATCCTTGCAAACTCTCCCCACCTCCTTCATGATACTGAGAGTCTCACTCTGTCACCCAGGCTGGAGTGCAGTGGCGCGATCTCAACTCACTGTTAGGTTCTCCAAGTCCGAGAGTGGAAGGGATCCCTATAGAGACTCATTTTCAACCCCTACCAGAGGAAGAAGAGATTGAGAGACCTAGCAACATGAAATAACTCAATCAAGATCAGGCAGCTGGCAAGTGGTTCCTGACGCTAAGGCTAGAGCTTTTGCCACTACAGTACAGTGGTTTTCTTTTCTTTGTGGGGAGGGTGGGTTGGGATGGAGAGTGAGACCCACAAATTATCTGCAGAGGCATAGAGGGGTGTGAGAGAACATATTTGTTAAATATGCAGATAGATGAGGAGGCACCAACCCCAGAGATTCTGACACAGTAATGCTGGGGTGAGATGCTTGAAACTGTGTTTTAACAAACTCCTCTGGAGATTCCCGTATTCTCTCAAATTTGGAAGTCACTACCCTGAACCAGGTTGGGCCTGAAGCAGTCACCTGAGTCCAGTTTTTCAGATAGTAATTTGTTCCCAGGGACAGTGACACCATAATGTTGCAGGTTTGGTCTGGCACTCTGCCTTAAATATAGTGCACTCTAATGACTTGTGGAATGAATTTTTTAAAAATCACTGTCTCTGGGCTGGGCGCCATGGCTCATGCCTGTAATCCCATCACTGGGAGGCTGAGGCGGGTGGATCACTTGAGGTCAGGAGTTCAAGACCACTCTGGCCAACATGGTGAAACCCTGTCTCTACTGAAATATAAAAATAAGCTGGGCATGGTGGCAGACACCTGTAGTTCTAGCTCCCGGGAGGCTGAGGCAGGAGAATCGCTTGAACCCGGGAGGCGGAGGTTGCAGTGAGTTGAGATCGCGCCACTGCACTCCAGCCTGGGTGACAGAGTGAGACTCTGTCTCAAAAAAAATTAAATTAAAAAAAATCACTATCTCTGGAAAGCTAGTTGGTGTACAGATTTGTAGGACAGGGTTTGTGTCGGTTTATTTGATATTTTAGTATAAAAGCAAACAGGCAAACTTTACCAGATACTGTGTAGAAACTTGAAAATGTGAGGCCAGTTTGTACAGTTCAGAGGGAATGCTTTAACTGTACAATCAGATAGCTGGAAGGGATCTTTGAGGGACAGTAATTTCCCTAGTCACATCTATGTCTCCTGGCTCAGTCTTCTTTGTCATTTAATTTGTGTGTGTGGGTGTGTGCGCGCGCACACGTGCGCACTTACACAGGGCTTCATTCATACCTTTTCTCTTGGATCTGGACAATTTTTTAAAATATTTTCCAATGAGATACATCTGTAGTAATCGTATTTGAATCAATGCTAAGGCATATATAGTGTTATATGTAAACTAGAATCTTAACATTATTTGAATCTTGGAGATAATGTTAAAAGTCTTAGCTAAAATCATTCCATTGATTTTATCAATTGACTAACATCAATCAATATGTTTAAAGTTATTCTAAGAAGCAATATTTTTATTTAAAAAACCTTTCTTTCATGGCAATATAGCTTAAAAGAACTTTTAAAAAAACCCTATGTGATATGTTACCAGTTTATTTGCTAAAAGCAGACGGTTATTTGGTATTTGTCAGACAGAATTCTTCAGTGCCTGCTGTCTATTATAGCTATTTTCCAGTTACCACTCATTCGTTTATACTCCTTCCTTTAAAGCAGCGCAAGATCTTGAAGTTTTTTTTTTATCAGTTAAGAAATATTGGATTGTATTGGATAGTTTACATTGTTTAGTCTGTTCTAGTTCTTTGAAAGTTACTGAACAATGGACAATGTGCATGTCACTGACATCTGTCTCAGATCTTCTGGGACAACCATGATTTAAGAGATTCTATCCCATTATTACAGATACCAGAAAAATACTTGGGTAATTCCAGTGTGTCGGCTTTCCAACTTCTGAACACTACACAATTTTATTATCAGTTTTTGTATGGTGATTTTAGGCTATGAAAACATTATTATATGTACATCGAGAAATGTTTATTATGAATGTTTGAGCTCACTAGCCCAGCCCTCCTCTATTTTGAATGAGAGTTTACTACATTTTTTACTATGTAGTTGAAAACAACATGTATTTTGTCATTTTTAGAATGGTCCGTCTATTTCTATAAAATTTTAAATGCGGCTGGGCGCAGTGGCTCATGCCTGTAATCCCAGCACTTTGTGAGGCCGAGGCGGACAGAACACTTGAGGTCAAGAGTTTGAGACCAGCCTGGCCCAAACAGGGAAACCCTGTCTCTACTAAAAATACAAAAATTAACTCGGTGCGCGCCTGTAGTCCCAGCTACTCAGGAGACTGAGGCAGGAGAATTGCTTGAACCATGGAGGCAGAGGTTGCAGTGAGCCGAGATCGTGCTATTGCACTCCAGCCTGGGTGACAGAGTGAGAGAC
>NW_026654776.1:0-8157 GCF_009828535.3 Hylobates moloch
GGGAGGCTGAGGCAGGAGAATCACTTGAACCCGGGAGTCGGAGGTTTCAGTAAGCTGATATCGTGCCTGCACTCCAGCCTGGGTGACAGATCGAGACTCCGTCTCAAAAAAAAAAAATTTTTTTTAAATTGGCCGGTGCCGTGGCTCACCCCTGTAATCCCAGCACTTTGGGAGGCCGAGGAGGGCAGATCACGAGGTCAAGAGATCGAGACCATCCTGGCCAACATGGTGAAACCCTGTCTCTAATAAAAATACAAAAATTAGCCAGGCGTGGTGGTGTGCACCTGTAGTCCCAGCTACTATGGATACTGAGGCAGGAGAATTGCTTGAATCCGGGAGGCAGAGGTTGCAGTAAGCCGAGATCGCGCCACTGCACTCCAGCCTGGGCGACAGAGCAAGACTCCGTCTCAAAAAAAAAAAAAAAAAAAGTGGTCAAAGGACATGGTCATTTCTCAAAAGACATAAAAGAAGCCAAGAAACATGAAAAAACGAGATAAAAAGGGAAAAAAAGAAGGACAAACAGCAACAAAAATCAAAACAATCAATAAAATGGCAACAGTAACCCTTCTCTATCAGAAAATTAAATTCATGGTTCATGGAATAAACTTCCCAATCAAAAGACATAAACTGGTATAAAAACAAGATTCAACTACATTCTTTTTACAAGATATTCTTTCAATCTGAAGAAGACAATAGACTAAAGAATGGTACAAGTCATTCTATTAGAATGTTAACCAAATGAGAAGAAACTAGGTCAAAATTATATAAGGCAAAATACATTTTAGGTCAAACCCTGTTATAAAATATACTGTAGTCAAAATTCTCACAAGAGACAAAGAAGGACATTAAATAAGAATAAAAAGATTAATTTACTGGAAAACTATAACATATATATGATCATCAGGGTTCCCAAATATATAAAGTAAACATTAACAAAATTGAAGAAATACACAGCAATATAATAATAGTAAGATATTTCAATATCCCACTTTCAGTAATAAGTTATAAAGCAAGGTAGAATATTAAATATAAGAACAGAGGACTTCAAAGCACTCTAAAAATTACACCTAGCGGACATATAGCAAACACTCCACACAACAGCAGAATACACAATCTTCTCCATTCTCACAATCTTCTCACATTCTCTTGGATATATCACTTGTTAGAGCACAAAGCCATTCTTAGCAAACTTTTTTTTTTTTTTGAGACTGAGTTTCGCTCTTGTTGCCCAGGCTGGAGTGCAATGGCATGATCTCGGCTCACCACAACCTCCATCTCTTGGGTTCAAGCGATTCTCCTGCCTCAGCCTCCCTAGTAGCTGGGACTACAGGCATGTGCCACCACATCCAGCTAATTTTGTATTTTTAGTAGAGACGGGGTCTCTCCATGTTGGTCAGGCTGGTCTCGAACTCCCAACTTCAGGCGATCCGCCGGCATCGGCTTCCCAAAGTGCTGGGATTGCAGGTGTGAGCCACCATGCCTAGCCTAGCAAACTTTTAAAAATGGAAATCTTATAGACTATTATTATGACCAAAATGGAATGAAACTAAAAATTAGTAATAGAAAAAAATCCACAAATATATGGAAATTAAACACACTCTTAAGCATGCTCATGTTCAAGGATTGGAAGAATTAATACTGTACAACATCTTTACAGTGCCCAAAGTAATGTTCAGATTCAATGCAATCCCCTTCAAATTCCCAATTTCATTTTTTGCAGGAATAAAAAAGCAATGCCCAAATCAAATAAAATCTCAAGAGACCATGAAGAGCTAAATAATCTTTAAAATGAAGAAAGGTGTTGGAAGCATCACACTTCCTGATTTCAAAACACATGACAAAACTACAGTAATAAATGAAGTTTAGTACTAGCATAAAGGCAGACAATTAGACCAATGAAACTGAATGTAGCACAGATATTATCTTTCATGTATATGGTCAAATAGTTACTTGCACACCCATATTAATTGTCACATTATTCAAAAAAATCAATAGGTGAAAGAAACCCAAACTTCTCTCACCAAATGAATAGAAAAATACAATTTATAATATACAAATAATGGAATAATACTCAGCTTTTAAAAAGCAGAAAATTGGGTCGGGTGTGTAGGCTCATGCCTGTAATCCCAGCACTTTGGGAAGCCAAGGTGGGCGGATCACAAAGTTAGGAGATCCAGACCATCCTGGCCAACATGGTGAAACCTCGTCTCTAATAGAATACAAAAAAAAAAATTAGCCGGGCGTGGTGGCACGTGCCTGTAGTCCCAGCTACTAGGGAGGCTGAGGCAGGGGAATCGCTTGAACTCGGGAGGCAGAGGTTGCAGTGGGCCGAGATCACGCAACTGCACTCCAGCCTGGCGACAGAGCAAGACCCCATCTCAAAAAAAAAAAAAAAAAAAAAAAGCAGGAAATCTTCTAACATGTATGATAAAGATAAATCTGATAGCATGATAAGTAAAATAAGCCAGCCATAAAAAGACAGGATTGTATAAATCCATTTATGTAAGACATCTAAAGTAGTTATACTCAGAAACAAAATAGAGAGGTGTTTGTAAAGGGTCAGTCAAAGGGGAAAATGAGTAGTTTCATGTATGTTGAGTTTGAGTTTCCCAAGATAAAAACATGTGGAGATATACTGCATGACAATGTCAATATACCCAACACAAAAGAACTGTGTAACTGAAAATATTTAAGATTCTAAATTTTATGTTCTGTATTTTGTACAATTAAAAACAAACAATTGCACCTAAAAGAAATACAGTTATAAAGCTTTTCAAAAATCACCTTCAAATCACAAGTGTTTCTCTCACAAAAAGAAAATATACATTCACCAATGAATAGATGTTGAAATTACAACAATTTTCATGACTCGTCATCTAAACAGGATAAAACCATCACTGATGACCAACAAAAATGTAAATATAAGAGTCACAAACAAAATGGGGTAATACTTATTCAGTCAAACACAGAGATAATTAAATTGGCAATAAACATATGGCTGATTCATATTTGACTTTTGCCTCACACTGTCTTAAAATGTACAGAGCTGAATACTGTCATACAAAATTATAATATATGAATAAAAACTAAAAAATATAATGAATGTCAAATGGCCTATTATAAAAACTGTAACAAATAAATATAAAATTGCAATGCAAAATTAAAAGAAACTATAACCCATAAAATTCTGAATAAACATAGTGGACTACTGATGAAGAATCCTTCTAGATAGCTACAATTTTCAACCATGACTGGCTATCCATAAAAAGCATACGTTTTTGAATCAAGAGCGTACAGTTAGAGCATTAATGTTTCACAGAAACCCCATTATAATTATTCATAAAAAGCTTTGAGAAAATAATTTAAGAAATAAGCACTTACATAATACTAGAGAAACTTATTAATATGTTGCTCTTCTTTTTACACAAAATGGTAAGGCTGTAATCTAGCCTGCAGAAGCAAAGAAAAGACTTACATCTTTTACTGTAAGAACAATATAAATATTGGAAAATATGGTATAAAACACTGATTATGAATTAGGAATAAATTATGCTATCATTCAGATAAATGTTGAGGAATACAGATGAAAATGCAAAGAAAGCTTTTTACATGCAGGCAACTTAATTATACAAACTAGCCTGGGCATAGTGGCTCATGCCTGTAACCCTAGCACTTTGGGAAGCTGAGGCGGGTAGATCGCTTGAGCTCAGGAGTTCAACACCAGCCTGGACAACATGGTGAAACTCCGTCTTTAGAAAGAATACAAAAATTAGCCAGGCGTGGTGGCACTCGCCTGTACTGTCAGCTACTTGGGGGGCTGAGTCAGTCTATAGAGCCAGTCTATAAATACTTATTTTATAAATTTCCAAATGTCATCCAGAGATCACAGGGCATAGAGAGAAGACAGGAAATAATATTCCTTTAAAGGAATAAAATGGCTCTTCGGAAATCAATTTTTAAGAAATGAAGATCTTTGTATTATCTGACAGGGAATTCAAAATAATCATTTTAAACACGTTCAATGAGCAAAAATAGAATGTAGACAACTAACAGAATCAAGAAAATAGTGCATGAAGAAATGACATATCAACAGAGATTTGAAAAACTATTAGAAGTATTTTTTAAAAAAACAAAAATTGTGGAGCTGAATACTATAACTAAGTTAAAAAAATTATTACAGAGCCACAACAAATAACTTAATGAGGTAATAGATGGTATCAGCAAATTAAGGACATTTCACTTATAAATATTGAGTCATAAAAGCAAAAAAATACTGCCAACAAAGAAAATTTTACCTGGAAAAATTTACCTCTAGAACAAGGATAAAAAATAAAGACTTTATAAGATAAACAAAAGCTGTCAGTCTTTGTCACCATGTGTACAGTTCTATAAGAAATGGTAAAGTAAATATATATACAGATCCACAATTCTCTACTATAATAATGATGCATAAAACTGAAAATCTTGCCATAGAATTTAATAAACCAAAACACAAATTTGCATAAATCTGTTAATAGACACACAATATGAAATAATATAATGTGACACTAATAACAAAGGATATAAAAAGGTATAGTTTTATATTCAACTGAAGATGTTATGAGATTTAAGCATATTGTTCTGTTTCATAAACTCTCATTTTTCAAGGTGATCACAAAAATACCTATAGAAGATATGCAAAAGAAAATGAAAAAGGAATCAAAGTATGCCACTACAAAATTAACAAAACAAAAACAAAGGCAGTAAGAGAGGAAATGAGGGAAAACGTATTTATGACAAGCACAGAAAGTAATCGAAAACAAAATGCTACTAGTAATTTCATTTCTTTCTGGTATTATTTTAAATATGAACAGATTGAACCCTTTAAAAAAGTAAAACAGCTGAATGAGTTAAAAACAAAATCTTACAATATGCGTCTTTAGGGGACTCATTTTAGTTTTAAGGAGACAAACAGGCTGAAAGTGACAGGATACAAAAATATATTCCATGCAAACAGTAAGCTCAAGTGGGTAGGGTGGCCATAGTTAGACAAAATCCACTTTAAGTAAAAAACTGTTACAAATGATAAAGATTGGTATTATATAATGGCAAAATGGATCCATTTACCAGGAATCTATAACACATGTAACTGTTATATAAGTTATATAACTATAACACATAGCACTCTCAAATATATAAAACAAATATTGACAGAAGTTAAGCAAGAAATACATAGCAGCACAATAATTATAGACTTCAAGGCCTCATTCTCAATCATGAATATAAAAAAATCAGATAGATCAATAAGAAAATAAAAAACTTAAAACATTACAGACCAATTAGACCTAAGAGACAAATACAGAACGTTCCAGTTAAAAGCAGCAGAATACATAATATTCTCAATTACACACAGAGCATTCTGTTAGGACACATAACAAGTCTTAATAAATTTAAGGAGACTGAAATCATACAGTGTGTATTTTCTGACCAAAATGGAATGAAACTAGAAATCAGAAGCAGAAGTAAAACTGTAAATCCAAAAAATGTGGAAATTAAACCCATCAAACATATTCTTGCTCAAGGATCAGATAATTTCATTTTGTTAAGATGTCAACATGCACAGCCACGTACAAATTCAATGTAATATCTATCAAAATCTTCATGGTAGTTTTTTTTTTTTTTTGCAGAAATATATTTAAGATTCTCAAATTCTTTTAGGAGCTATAACTAGCAAAACATCCTTTAAAAAGAACAACAAAGAGGTATTACACTTCCTGGTTTTATAACACATTACCCAAAGCTATAAAGATAGAAATAATGTGGTATTAGCACAAAGAAAAATAAATGGATGATAAAACAAAATAGAGAGCTCAGAACTAAGCACATGTGTACATAATCAAATAACTTTACATAAGATTGCTATGGCCACACAACGGGGAAGAAAATAGTTTTTTCAACAAATGATGTTGAAAACTGAGTATCTACATGAAAAAAATAAAGTTGAGCCCTTCCATTACATGCACCATATAAAAACAGTATTTAAAATGGATTAAATACTTGAACATAAAAATATAACAAACTTCCTAGATAAATATATGGGGGAAAATATGACATTGGACTTGGCACTAATTTCTTGTTACAAAAGACCAAGAATTTGATGTCATTTTCTTAGATCTGAAATCAAATGCTTAAGAAACAAATAATAGAGAAATGGGACTATATCAAACTTCAAAATTTCTGCACATCAAAGGAAAAATTTAGTGGGGTGAAAATGTCACTTAAGAAACGGGCGAAATATTTGAAAATCACATATTTGATAGGAGTTAATTTTCACAATATATAAACAACGTCTAAAACTCAACAATAAAAAGTGAGTAACTTGATTAAGAAATAGACAAATAATTGAACTGACATCTCTCCGAAGAAGATACATAAATGGCCTATAAGCATTTGAAAGGATGCTCAAGATTGCTACCTTTTAGACCAACACAAAGTAAAATCACAGTAAAATATTACCTCAAACCCATTAGGAGAGCCATTAACAACTGTAACCACCCCCCCTCCCAAAAAAATTGTTACGGACATGGAAAATTGAGAGGCCTTTTGAGCCGCTGGTAGGCAAAAATGATGCAGCTACTGTAAAAAACATACTATGAAGGTTTCTCAAAAAATTAAAAATGGTATTACTATACAATCTAGGAAACATGGAAAATCCTATTTGATACTGTTCTTGGCAGTTATTTTTTGGGGTATGACACCAAAAGCACAGCAACAAAAGCAAATATAAATAAGTGGGACTGCATCAAACTGAAAATTTTCTGCACAGCTGAAACAAGGAAACTTACAGGATAGAAAAAAATATTTGCAACCCATACGTCTGATAAGAAGTTAATATCCAGAATGTATAAGGAACTCATACAAATCAAAGGCAAAAACAATAATAAGAATGATAATAAGAACCAAACTGAAAAACAGACTGAATGGATAGATATTTTTCCAGTGAAGACAAAGAGCCAACAGGTATGAGAAAAGCACCTCAACATCACCAGTCATCAGGCAGGTGCAAACCAAAACAATGATAAAATATCACTTCACATTTCTTAGGATGTCTATTATCAAGAGACACATATATTTTTTGGGTGATAGATACCTTAAAAGCACTGACTTCACCACCATGCAATCTATCTGTGTAACAAGGTTGTACTTGTACCCCACAAATTCATACAAACAAAAAGAATAGGGCTAGGTATGGTGGCTCATGCCCGTAATCCCAGCATTTTGGGAATCTGAAGTAAGAGGACTGCTTGAGCCCAGGAGTTCAAGGCCAGCCCTAGCAACACAGTGAGATCCCTTCTCCAGCCCTAGCAACACAGTGAGACCCTTTCTCTTTTTTTTAAAAAAAAAAAAAAAGAAAGAAATTTTAAGCATAAAAACATTTTTAAAAAGAGATAACAAGTGTTGACAAGTGTGTGAAGAAAAAAATCTTGTACACTGTTGGTGTGTTGTAAATTGGTAGAGTCATTATGAAAACCAGTATGGACGTTCTTTAAAAAATAAAATTAGGCCAAGCATGGTGGCTCACACCCGTAATACCAGCACTTTGGGAGGCTGAGGCAGGCGGATCACGAGGTCAGGAGTTCAAGACCAGCCTGGCCAACATGATGAAACCCTGTCTCTACTAAAAATACAAAAATTAGCTGGGCGTGGTGACAGGGGCCTGTAATCCAAGCTACTCAGGAAGCTAAGGCAGCAGAATCGTTTGAACCCGGGAGGCAGAGGTTGCAATGAACTGAGATTGTGCCATTGCACTCCAGCCTGGGTGACAGGGTGAGACTCCGTCTCAAAAATAAATAAATAAATAAAATTAAATTAAATTAAAAAAAAAATTCGGCCGGGCGCAGTGGCTCACGCTTGTAATCCCAGCACTTTGGGTGGCCGAGGCGGGCAGATCACGAGGTCAGGAGATCGAGACCATGGTGAAACCCCATCTCTACTAAAAATACAAAAAATTAGCCGGGCGTGGTGGCGGGCGCCTGTAGTCCCAGCTACTCGGAGAGGCTGAGGCAGGAGAATGGCGTGAACCCGGCAGGCGGAGCTTGCAGTGAGCCGAGATTGCGCCACTGCACTCCAGCCTGGGCGACAGAGCGAGACTCTGTCTCAAAAAAAAAAAAAAAAAAA
>NW_026654777.1:0-8152 GCF_009828535.3 Hylobates moloch
CAGTGCGGACCCCTCCAGGCTAGCTGGAGGGTTCCTGGTATGGTGTAGGCCAGGCTAGAATCATTAGTGCAGGGTCACACAAATAGTGGCTTCGCGTCTAGAAAAAGCTCTGGCTTCGGTGTTGCTAAGTTCAGATTTTGTCTTAAAAAAAAAAGGAAAGAAAAAAATGACTGACAGGATGATGAGCAAACAAGATACAGGCCCACAGCCCTTGGGCAAGCAGCCATATCCTCAAAATATTTGTTCTAAGCACCCAGGCCTTCCATGAAGGTCACACAGTCAGGACCAATGGTTTTACCATCAGCACATTCCCTAGCCCCAGCATCCGAATTGAGATGCGATTTATTTGAGGATTTGTAGACTGTCTGTTGCGCATTTACCTGAGAGCCTAAAAGAATGTCTAGTGTCTTGTGAGCTGTCGTCATGGAAATCAAAAAATAAAAATTTAAAAAGTTAAAAAGAATGTCCAGTGTCCTGAGGCCTTAGCGAATCAATCTCAATACCGGTTGACTGGATTCCACCCTAGGACAATGTTTGTTAGAGTAGCAGTTTGAACCTGAAAAATCATAGTCTACCTTTTCAACCTCCTTCCGGAGAACCAGGCAAAACAAGCTTCATGTGCTTTCGGCAAATCTCACTTTTTTCCATTACTTCTTCCTACTTTAACCTGGAAACAACTCTAAGCAGACCATAGGAAAAAAATGAAAACCTAAACTTTCCTGAAATGGATGGGAAAAAAAAAAAAGAGGTAGCTCTCTCCCGTTGCCGGTATTTAGAATTCTTGCTCCTTTTGGCAGGGGACCTGGGAAAAATGAAAGGAACACCAGATGCTTAGTTTTACCGGATTTTTTTTTTGAGGGGAGGGGCTTAGGGGTGAGGGAAAAAACTGAAGTTCTTTTGAGCGTCTGCCCCTCGGTTAGCATCAGAAAATGTTACATACATTTAGAGCCTAGGAAATAGTCTGGCCGCTTTTTAAAATGACACAGTTGTTGATTGATTTGGCTCAGTGTAGCATAAGCCACTTAGGGCAGAGCTAGGACTTGATCCCAAGTCTCCTGACTTTTTATAGATCTTGATTTCCTTGTATGCAACCAGGCCACCCTCCTTGGCAATATACTTTGAACTCTAAGTAGGCACACACACACACCCACAAAATACTTCTTCAACCGAAATTAAATTTTCTCCAAGAGACATTTAATTTCCAAGAGACATACCCTTACATAGTATAGCTTTGGACACTATGGACCTGCAACAAGGCTGTTTTTGCTGAAATAGCCCCATTCTGAATCCTTTTATCTCATTCTTCTGGTGTGTTTTTGCTGTGCTGTTGTTCACTCCCTTTTCCTTCCATTTTTCCCCTCTTATTACAACCTGAAATCCCTCTGATTGTGCCTTTACAGATTCATCACCGAGTATGTCTATGCCAGGGAAACAGGCCTGAGCAGGCCTTTATTAAAACAGTCATGGCCGAAAAGCATTGAGTTAGCTGACTAGGTGCCAGGCATTGTTCTCAACTCTCATTGGGGATTAACTTGATCATACTGCACTCCAATGAGAGACAGTTATCGTCCCTCTCTGTGTCTTATCCCTATTAGGATACTGAGGCTCAAGGAGTTTAAGTAACTTGCCCAGGTTCACACTACCAAGAAGTATTTTAGCCCAGATAATTTGCCTTCAGACCCTTCGGCCTCTCCCAGTTTTCTTTCAAAAACTGTCCCTTCGCCGAATAGGTTCATTTGGATCTTTTGTTGTGTGGATCCTCCAGATTTGCCAGCTCCTCCCTCCTGTGCTTCATTGGAGGTATTCTACCTTTAGAATGAAACATGAGATCCAGTCTAATTGAATCCCCAGGCTTCGCCCCACCCCATTGCTGTCAATCTCCTGATGCCACCTGGGAGCCCTCCAGCTCTCTTGTTTGCTTTCCCTTTGATTTCTGGACCCCTAGGATTCAGCTTTGGAGTGGCTCAATTGTATGAAGAGATACCTTGGGTGACTTACATAAAATAGCTTTCTTTTCCCAAGTTTACATCCCACACGATGTCCTCTTTAGAGAAGGCCCTTTATTGAAACTTTGTCTGCTATCACAAATGACAGCTATGATTTCTTTTGCCGTAGCTATACCATCTCTTCAGTCATCCGTCCTTAAACCAAGAAGAGTTCTGTTGTAAATAAAAAGCACCTGACACCTGGCAGACCACATCCTACCCCCTCCACAGCTCCTTTTCACTCTCACTCTGCCAGAGAACCAAGAGGAAATCCCTCCTACCCCCAAGTCACACTGACTCCAGTGACTACCATTTCTTTGGGAAAGAAGATGAAGAGCCAAACCCTTAGCCTTGGCTCACTTAGAGGAAAGGCCTTTGCGTGTGCTCTGAGTAGTTCTGTTACTATTCAATACTGTCCAGTGAAAAAATTGGCTGGGCAGAGAATATTTCTAGAAGGATACAAGGACATGTTTATACTGGTTACCTCAGATATAGCTACAGAATTGGGGCAGAAGGGACACTTTTTACTCTACTTTTCTGTGACTTTGGAATTTTGAACCGTGTGAACGTACTGCCTTCTTCAATTAATTTTTTTTTTTTGAAACAGAGTCTTGCTTTGTTGTCCAGGCTGGAGTGCAGTGGTGCAATCTCGAATCACTGCAACCTCTGCCTCCGGGGCTTAAGAGATTCTCTTGCCTCAGCCTCCCGAGTAGCTGGGATTACAGGCACGCACCACCACGTCTGGCTAATTTTTCTGTAATTTTAGTAGAGACGGGGTTTCTCCATGTTGTCCAGGCTGGTCTCGAACTCCTGAATTCAAGTGATCCACCCGTCTCAGCCTCCCAAAGTGCTGGGATTACAGGCATGAAGCACCACGCCCAGCCCTAATGAATTTCTTTTCATTAAGTAATTTATTTATTTTGGAGACAAGTTCTTGCTCTGTCACCCAGTTAGAATGTAGTGGCAAGATCATAGCTCACTGCAGCCTTGAACTCCTGACCTCAAGCCATCCTTCCTCCCACCTCAGCCTCCCAAGTAGCTGGGACTACAGGCATGCACCACCATGCCTGGCTAATTTTTTTTTTTTTTTTACTGTAGAGACAAGGTCTTGCTTTGTTGCTCAGGGTCGTCACAAACTGCTGGCCTCAAGCAACGCTCCCACCTCAACCTCCCAAAGTGCTGATCGTTAGGAGAGAAGGCAAGATAGGAAAAAAGGAAAGAAACTAAACAATCTGCTGAGCTAAAAGCTGACACTACTGGAAAGAAAGGTTACCTTTTTTATTTACTGCATAAGAATCTGCATTGTCTGAATTAGTTACAGTAAACACTTGTAATTTTTTAAAATGAAGTGAAGGTCACAGGAAACTCAGTACCTCCAGGGCTGTGAACGTCATCTAAGGTGCACCTGGCTGATAATAAGGACTCCTGGTACATAGAATGGGAGACAGCAGCTTCCACTCCAAATGTCACATGACCTCACACAGCTCAGCAATAGAACAGGGCTTTCCACTGTCCTCCCTGCTTCCCCGAAGCTTCACAGGTTTATTTTCCCTCTTCTGCCTTCCACTCCTCTAATAGCAATTAAAGGAGAGGCAGAGACGCCAGCAAGGTCTGCCTTTCCCCCTGCTTCCCTTCCTCCCTGTCCCCTTTTGCTCTGGGGTGTCTCCTTTAGATTGTCAGCTGAGCTTATCTTGGAGGCGCAGCAGAAACCTAAGATGACCTTGACTCAAGCCAAGGACACGGTTTTCAAGTGCAGGCGTTTCCAGATTCCTGCTGTTCTGCTCCTGCTCTTTGCAGCTTCTCTTGCTCCTCATACTCTGCAGAACTTGCACGCAGGCTCTGTCTTATGCTCTGTATACCCTCTGCTCCTTCTTCACGTGTGGTAGTCCTTCTTTGCTTTGCCCAGGTTATGTCGCACACAGCATTGAAGATCATTTGATTCTCAAAATATCATTGCCAAGCACAGTTATTGAGTTTGTTTCATGTGCCAGGTGCTATTTTAGGAGCTGAGGTTATAGCATGGACAAAAGAGATGGAGTACCTGTTCTCATGGAGTTTATAGTCTAGGGTGCGGGGGAAGGTAATACACAAGAAAATACCTATAGCCGGGTGTGGTGGCGCAAGCCTGTAGTCCCAGATACTAAGGAGCCTGAGACAGAAGAATCGCTTGAACCTGGGAGGTGGAAGTTGCAGTGAGCCAGATCACACCACTGCACTCCAGCTTAGGCAACAGAGTGAGACTCCATCTCAAAAAAAAGAAAAAAAAATACCCAGTAGTAGTAAGTGCTGTGATGATGGGAGCCAAATTTTGGTTGAGTGGTCAGGGAAGACTGATCTGAGGAGGTAATATTTAAGTTGAGGCAGGAAGGGCACAAAGGAGGCAGCTAGCTATGTGTGTATCTATGGGTGGATTCCAGGCTAAGATGGCAGATAGTATGTATGCATGCTACTAATTTTGCTCTATCCCAAAACTGCACTAAACAGATTTTCTTTTCTATTCCTTTTCTTTCTTTTTTTAAGTCGTAAAACCATAAGGAAAGGAGAACAGGAGAGGAGAAAAGAGCAACACAATTTTAGAAGCTGAAAAATAGATGGATGAGTGGTAACTGATTTAGCAGACATGAGAAAGCTGAGATCCAACCCAACTTACACTGGAAAAACCTCAAAAGGCTCAGAAACTGCCAGAACCAGGGACCGTTGGGACTGAGGGTGGAGGAGAAGGCTAAAATAAGGAGAACTGAGCGAGAGCAATTTAAGGAGCAGTGAGATCCCTAGATCCCCTCTGTGCTTCCAGCAAAAAAACCCTGGAGGTTTATCTTCTAGAAAGTCTCTGACTTGGAGGATGTCAGGCTTGCTGAGGGTACAGGAAATATGGAAATGGGGAGGTCCAGAGGCCAGATGCATAGTGAATGCAGAGACTCCAGCTGTCTTGCCCCATCTGGCTCTCAGATTTCTGGCAAAGTGACTTCTGTCTTCCAGGTAGGAGAGTGGAAGTTTTTTGATTTTTTTGTTTTTTTGTTTTTTTTTTGAGATAGTCTTGCTGTGTTGCCCAGGCTGGAGTGCACTGGCGTGATCTCGGCTCTCTGCAACCTCCGCCTCCTGGATTCAAGCGATTATCCTGCCTCAGCCTCCGCGTAGCTGGAATTGTAGGTGCACACAACCACGCCCAGCTGGAAGACTTTTCTCTGAGGAATATTATCAGCCTAGAGGAACGATGAACAGAGTCTAACAATGGGGTTTTCCAAACAAATGATGGAACAAGGTCATCCCTCAGTGAAGCTCAGGATCCATGTATCAGACACCTTCTGTGCACTGCTTCTAATCCTTTTGGTCTCACGTCTTACTCCACCCACGTCTGCAGCCACCTTTCCATCAAGTTCCATACAGCTTTGGAAGGCAAAGGAAAGTCTCCTCTCAGCCCTGAATCCCAAAGCCTCTCTGACATTGTGTGGGTCTGCAGAACCACTCACATCAGCATTTAGGCATGTGCAACCTAGAAATTTAGGGAACATCTCTGGGGCCACCTTTGAGGATACATGTTTTCCTCTGTCATCCCGAGTGTACAATTCTGAGACACATTTCATAAGACTCAAAATATCCCATGGAATGCAGCACAAGTCACCTAAAATGGTGGCCAACTAAGTAACACAGCATTGTAGTGGCTTTCTCTCTGTCCTTTCTCACCGCCTCAGTCCCTCCCCCATTCCTGCTTCCTTGTATCAATTCCCAAATGAGCTACCGCCATGTAACTCTTTGTCTTGGGCTCTTCTTTGGAGGAAGCCTCAGCAAATACAAGAAGGCCCAATCCCACACTCAAAGCTGAGATGGAGTCTTGCTCTGTCACCCAGGCTGGAGTGCAGTGGCGCGATCTCTGCTCACGGCAGCCTCCACCACCCCGATTCAAGCGATTCTCCTGCCTCAACCTCCTGAGTAGTTGAGATTACAGGCGCATGCCACCATGCCCGGCTGAGATGGGAGGATTGCTTGAGGCCAGGAATTTGAGACCAGCCTAGCCAACATGGTGAAACCCCGCCTCTACCAAAAATACGAAAATTAGACAGGCGTGCAGGCATGGTAGCATGTACCTGTAATCACAGCAACTTGGGTGGCTAAAGAAAGAGAATGGCTTGAACCCAGGAGGCAGAGTTTGCAGTGAGCTAAGATCATGCCACTGCACTTCAGCCTTGGCAACACAGCAAGACTGTCAAGAAAGAAAGTAAGGAAGTAGGGGAGGGAGGAAGGAAGGGAGGGAAGGAAGGAAGGGCAATCTACAGAACGGAAGAAAATATTTGCATATATCCAATAAGGGGTTAATTTTCAAAATGTAGGAAAAGCCAGGTGCAATGGCTCATGCCTGTCATCCCAACATTTTGGGAGGCCAAGGCAAGTGGATCGCTTGAGGCCAGGAGTTCGAGATCAGCCTGGCCAACATGGTGAAACCCCGTCTCTACTAAAAATACAAAAATTATCCGGGCATAGTGGCTCACACCTGTAGTCCCAGCTACTGGGGAAGCTGAGGCAGGAGAATTGCTTGAACTCAGGAGGCAGAGGCTACAGTGAGCTGAGATCATGTCACTGCACTCCAACCTGGGCGACAGAGCGAGACTCCATCTCTAAATAAATAAACAAATAAAATATAGGAAGAATTCCTACAACTCCATAGCAAAAATAACAAATGGCAAAAATAACAAATGATTTTTTTTTTTTAAAGACGGAGTTTTGCTCTTGTCACCCATGCTGGAGTGCAGTGGCGCGATCTCTGCTCACTGCAACTTCTGCCTCCTGGGTACAAGCGATTCTCCTGACAAATGGCATGACTGTTTAAATGGGCAAAGGATATGAACAGATATTTCCCCCAAAGAAGGCATACAAATGATCAACAGGCGTATAAAAGATGCTCAACCTCATTATCAGAGAAATGCAAATCAAAACTACAGTAAGATATTACCTTCTACCTTTTAGGATGGACTTTTTTTTTTTGAGACAGAGTCTCGCTCTGTCGCCCAGGCTGGAGTGCAGTGGCGCGATCTCAGCTCACTGCAAGCTCCACCTCCTGGGTTCATGCCATTCTCCTGCCTCAGCCTCCTGAGTAGCTGGGACTACAGGCGCCCGCCACTATGCCCAACTAATTTTTTGTATTTTTAGTAGAGACGGGGTTTCACCATGTTGGCCAGGCTGGTCTCGAACTCCTGACCTCGTGATTCTCCTGCCTCGGCCTCCTATGTACATTTAGAAATGCTTATAATGGGCCGGGCGCAGTGGCTCACACCTATAATCCCAACACTTTGGGAGGCCGAGGTGGGTGGATCATGAGGTCAGGAGATCAAGACTATCCTGGCTAACACGGTGAAACACCGTTTCTACTAAAAATACAAAAAATTAGCCGGACATGGTTGCGGGCGCCTGTAGTCCCAGCTACTTGGGAGACTGAGGCAAGAGAATGGCGTGAACCCAGGAGGCAGAGCTTGCAGTGAGCCAAGATCGTGCCACTGCACTCCAGCCTGGGCAACAGAGCAAGACTCCGTCTCAAAAAAAAGGTTATTTGGTAAGGAAGTGGGGAAATTGGAACTCTTACACACTGTGTGTGGGAATGTAAAATGCTACAGCAGCTATGGAAAACACTGTGGAGATTCCTCAAAAAATTAGATACAGGCCAGCTGTAGTGGCTCACACTTGCAATCCCAGCACTTTGGGAGGCCAAGGTGAGAGGATAACTTGAGCCCAGTTCAAGACCAGCCTTCGCAACATCGGAAGACCCCATCTCTACAAAATATTTTAAAAATTTTTAAAGTTTAGGTTATTGAATAAATAAATAAAAATTCAAAAATCAGCTGAGAATCTCTGGTTCCCAGCAACTCAGGAGGCTGAGGTACAAGGATTTGCTTGAGCCCAGGAGGTGGGGGCTACAGTGAGCCAACATCATGCCACTACACTCCAGCCTGGGTGACAGAGTGAGACCCTGTATCAAAAAAAAAAAAATGCAAAATAGAACTAAATATGATTCAGCAATCCCACTTCTGGGTATATATCCAAAAACAATTGAAATCAGGGCCAGGTGCAGCGGCTCATGCCTGTAATCCCAGCACTTTTGGAGGCCAAGGCAGGCAGATCAACTGAGGTCAGGAGTTTGAGACCAGCCTGGCTAACATGGTGAAACCCCCATCTCT
>NW_026654778.1:0-8152 GCF_009828535.3 Hylobates moloch
GTACATTTTTGACTGTCAGAGCAGATTAGGCACCTGTTGTATGCACGCTCAGAAATGTACATTTTGACTGTCAAGCACAGATTAGGCACCTGTTGTATGCACAGAAATGTACATTTTGACTGTCAAGCACAGATAAGGCACCTGTTGTATGCACAGAAATGTACATTTTGACTGTCAGAGCAGATTAGGCACCGGTTGTATGCACAGTCAGAAATGTACATTTTGACTGTCAGGGCAGATTAGACACCTGTTGTATGCAGTCAGAAATGTACGTTTTTACTGTCGAGCGCAGATTAGGCACCTGTTGTATGCACAGAAATGTACATTTTGACTGTCAGAGCAGATTAGGCACCTGTTGTATGCACAGTCACAAATGTACATTTTAACTCAAGCACAGATTAGGCACCTGTCGTATGCAGTCAGAAATGTACATTCTGATTGTCAGTGCAGATTAGGCACCTGTTGCATGCACAGTCAGAAATGTACATTTGATGCAAACCCATTCATCTCGTCTGTACATCCTAAAGCTCTCGGGGATCCCACAGCTCCTTCTGCACCCACGAAGAGCCCGTTTCAGAGCCAGAGACAGGCATCCAGAGCACCATCCCGTCTCCTGCCCTTGCAGGCCGCTCACCTGAGCTGCGCCCCTGCGAGCCTCACGCGGAGAGTAAGGATCTGTCTCCCGGTCGCCTTCAAAACTGCCGCATCGAGCTCAGCTTTCAGCTCCTGGAGACCGTGGCCCCGCAGGGCAGACACGGGCACGACATTCGGTTCCGTGGGGCTGTACCTGCGAGGGTGGGGATGCCGCAGGCCCCACTCAGCGTCGGGGCGGCCGAACGAAATCAGGGTCCCCATGAGTCCGCTGCCTGCGGGGCACAGCCAGGGGCCACTCCCTGTGTCCTGGCTGCCACCGCTGCGGTTCACACAAGGAGACAGGGCATCTCTCCACCCGGCTCCAGTGCGTGCAGGGGGAAGGAGACACTTGCGGGCCCCAGGGCTGGACTCACCCGGGCACGAGGTCCACCTTGTTGTGAACCTCCACCATGGAGTCCAGGAGCGGGGCGGGCAGCTGCAGGCCGCGCAGCGTGGACAGAACGCTGCATTTCTGGAGCTCTGCCTCGGGGTGGCTGACGTCCCTCACATGGAGGATGAGATCCTGCAGAGGCCGGGCCGTGCGGTCAGAGCTGCAGAGCCTCTGGTCCCCGACCCCAAGCTTGCAGACAGGCCCAGGAGAGGGGCTCACACGAGCTCCCAACGACAGGCTGGGTGTGGGAGGTACGTCTGTATACAGGCCTCTCGGATACCCCAGGACGGGGGCTCCTGAACTAACAGTGGACGCAGGCCCACCAGCCTTCCAAGACACAGGCGGCAGCTCTGCACCTCCAGACCCACACGCAAGGGGGTGCCGTATATAAGCACCCAACCACCACCCGCCCACCCAGTGGCTCTTCATTCAAAGCTTTGGGTGGCTTCATCCTCCTGCGAAATCTTTCTGAACAGCGGAAGTATCTCCTCTTTAAAGGATGCTTTTTCTCGCGTTTAAAAAAAAATCTTACAGGCAGGTTCCTTACACAAAATTTGAAAAAACACAGGGGAAAAAAAGCCGTGCGTAAGTCTCCAATCTCCTGTAATTCTCCGACTTATGCTACCAGGGTATCCATGTCTACTTTTTGTTTGTTTGGATGCACTTAATACAAATAATATTTTTCCTGTAACTGAGGCACTTTGGGAGGTGGCTTGAGCCCAGGAGTTTGAGACCAGCCTGGGCAAGACAGCGAGACCGTTTCTACAGAAAGTACAAAAGTTAGCCAGGCCTGGTTGTGCGTGGCTGTGGTCTCAGCTACTCAGGAGGCTGAGGTGGGAGGATCACTTGAGCCCAGGAGGTTGAGGCTGCAGTGAGCTGAGATCATCAGGCTGGTCTCGATCTCCTGACCTGAAGTGATCCACCCACCTCGGCCTCCCAAAGTGCTGGGATTGCAGGCGTGAGCCACCGCGCCTGGTCCATAATTTATTGTCGGGAGGAGTCAAAAGCGGAGTCCAGGCTCTGGGCGGGGTTCAATCCCATCTCCTCGAGGAGGTGGCAGCCGCGTCCATTCTTTGGGACATTTGCTGCTTCTCCCTCAGGGCAAAAAACAAAGCTGTGGCCTGAACGTCACAATCTCACACCTTGTTTTCCTGCCTTGTTGCTTGACAATATTTTCCCCGTACTCTTCGTGAACTCGGAAAGTCTACGGTACGGACGGAGTGTGCGGCTCACTCAGCACCCTAGGGCCGGGGGCACTTCCAAAGCCGAACAGCACCCCACCCCCAAATCCACATCCACCAGCAGCCTCAAAATGGGACCCTACCCTGAATTAAGATCTCTGCAGATGCAGCTGGTGAAGATGAGCTCGAGGGGGAGGACAGTGGGCCCTAAATCCAACGACCGATCGGTATGTTTATGACAGACAGAGAGAGAGAGATGTGAGGCAGACACAGAAGAGAAGGGGACCTTGCTCGGAAATGGAGTTTTTGCAGATGTAGTTAAGATGAGGTTACCCTGGATTTATCTAGGTGGCCCCTAAATGCAATGACCGGTGTCCTAGGAGACAGACACAGAGGAGAAGGCCACGTGGAGACGGAGGCAGAGACTTGAGTGATGCAGCCACAGTCCCAGGGACGCCTCGAGCTCCCAGGAGCTGGGAGAGGCGGGAAGGACCCTCCCCTAGAACCTCCAGAGGGAACTGGATACAACTGAAGTGAAGTGAACCGTGGCCCCCACAAAAGAGCTGTCCATGTATTGATCATCTGGAATCTGTGAATGGGACATTATTTGGAAATAGGGTCTCTGCAGATGTGATTAAGTGGAAGGTCTGGAGATGAGATCATGCTAGATTAGGGTGGACCATAAATCCAATGACAGGCGTCCTTCTAAGAGACAGAGGAGGAGACACAGACACAGAGGGGAAGGCCACGTGGAGACGGGAGGCAGAGACTGGAGTGATGTGGACACAAACCCAGGGACACCTGCAGCCCCCGGGAGCTGGGAGAGGCAGGAAGGAGCCTCCCCTACCGTCTGCAATCAGCTCCCGCTTTCTGGACCGTGGTAGGGTCGGTTCCTGTGGTTTCCGGCCCCCGTCTGTGGCCCCTTTTGCAGTGACACCCTCAGGACCCCACAGCTGTTTCCAGGGTCTCGGTGTTCACCGATCCTCAGGCGTCACCGTGCCGTGCCCGCCCCCACCCGCACGTCTGTGACACGAACGGTCACTCTGTCTGTCAGGGGTCTGTGACGTGGAGCAGGATTTCTACACCGGCTCACGGCGGCAAGGACACGGCCCTGAGTGTTTGTGAGGCTGGGGCAACTGCTCAGCCTCTCGCCCGGGGACGTGGGAGGCTTGGGGGACACTAAGTCTGAGCCCCAGGAGGCAGTTGTCCTGGCCCCAAGTTGTGTGTGTGTCCGAGCACCCAGCCCTTCGCTGTGTGTGTGTCCGAGCGCCCAGCCCTTCGCTGTGTGTGTTTCCGAGCGCCCAGCCCTTCGCTGTGTGTGTGTCCGAGTGCCGAGCCCTTCGCTGTGTGTGTGTCCGAGTGCCGAGCCCTTCGCTGTGTGTGTTTCCGAGCGCCCAGCCCTTCACTGTGTGTGTGTCTGAGTGCCCAGCCCCTGGGCCGAGTGGGTGTCTGAGCACCCGATCCCCAGCTGTCCCACACTCACCGAGTGGGCCACGTCTTCCAGGGTGGCGGAGAAGGACTCGATGAGGCCGTGCGGCAGCTGGGAGAGGAAGCCGATGGTGTCCACGTACAGGACGGTCATGCGTGAGGGCAGCGTGCCCGCGTGGGCCGTGACGTCCAGCGTGGCAAACAGCTGGTCCCGCGGCTGGATGGCGGCATCGCCCGTCAGAGCCTTGATCAGTGTGGTCTTTCCTAGGAGGGCGTGGAGGTCAGGGCGCCGCAGAGACCCTTGTGTCCCAACTCCTAGCGCCGCAGCTGGGCCCTCCGAATGGAGACCACGGCACCCTCTCGGGGGGCCGCACCCCGGGCTACACGGTCTCCAAGCTCCTCGGGCACCCCTGGGCCAGACACGACGCATGGGACAAAGCCACCATCGCTGCTCATAGGCCGATGGAGCGGGGCTGTGGTGTGGACCCAGGGGAGATGGTGGTTAGACGGGTGTGCGTGTGAAGGCGTGGATAGGAGTGAGGTCGTCTGTGTAGAGCTGGCAATGGCGTAGATGGTGGGATGGTGTAGATGGGGTGGTGGTGCTGGTGTGGATGGGAGGATGGTGTAGACAGAGGGGAGGTGATGGTGTAGATGGGTGGATTGTATAGATGGGGTGGTGGTATAGATGGGGCAGTGGTGCCGGTGTAGACAGAAGGATGGTGTAGACAGAGGGGAGGTGATGGTGTAGATGGGTGGGTGGATTGTGTAGAAGGGGCAGTGGGGATGGTCTAGAGAGGAGGATGGTGTAGACAGAGGGGAGGTTGTGGTATAGACGGGGTGGTAAAGCTCTGGATGGGAGGGTGGGGTAGATGGCGTCCTCCGTGGCCGCCGTACCCCATACAGAGACCACGGGAACCTCCCTCCTGGGCGCGTGCTCACCGCAGTTGGTGTACCCCACCACGGAGATC
Source organism: Hylobates moloch (assembly GCF_009828535.3). Classification (NCBI taxonomy): domain Eukaryota; kingdom Metazoa; phylum Chordata; class Mammalia; order Primates; family Hylobatidae; genus Hylobates; species Hylobates moloch. The sequence goes on from NW_026654778.1 coordinate 4,602, forward strand.
ACGGGGAACTCCCGCCTCGTCCGCTGCCGGCGGAGCAGGTGCCTCTTCTTGCGAAGCCTGTCCAGGGCCTTCCTGATCTTGGCCTCCTTCTCTCTCAGGAGACGCTGCTGCACCTGCATGAAGGATTCCCCTAAAAAACACCCGAGATGGTGAGGCGGCGAGCCACGCCGGGAGAGGCCACGAGCGGGCGGCGCCACGGAGGGTCTGTGGGGGCCCGGGGCCTGTTCCAGCATTTGGGGGCCCAGCTGTCCCCAGCAGCGGCCCCGACACCGTCCTGTTCCATGAGAATGGGATCTACACCATCACCTCCCCTCTGTCTACACCATCCTTCTGTCTACACCGGCACCACTGCCCCAGCTATACCACCACCCCATCTATACAATCCACCCATCTATCTACACCATCACCTCCCCTCTGTCTACACCATCCTCCTGTCTACACCGGCACCACTGCCCCAGCTATACCACCACCCCGTCTCCAATCCACCCATCTACACCATCACCTCCCCTCTGTCTACACCGTCCTCCTGTCTACACCGGCACCACTGCCCCAATACAATCCACCCATCTATCACACCATCACCTCCCTCTGTCTACACCTTCTCCTGTCTACACCGGACCATGCCCCAGTATACCACCATCCCGTCTTCACCTCCCCTCTGTCTACACCGTCCTCCTGTCTACACCATCACCACTGTCCCATCTATACCACCACCCTGTCTACACCACACAATGTCCCCTTCGTCTACACCGTCCTCCTGTCTACACCATCACCACTGCCCCATCTATACCACCATCCCGTCTCCAATCCACCCATCTACACCATCACCTCTCCTCTGTCTACACCGTCCTCCCATCCACCCTGTGAGATCAACGAGGGCTTCCCGTGACTCGGGGAGAAAGTAAAGGCCGGATCACTACGGAGGCCTCCGGGGCTCAGTGGGGGCCACGTTCACATCCAAAGTCCCAGAACCTGGGAATGGGACCTGATTTGGAAATACGGTCTTGGTGGGATCTCAAGGTATCTGAGGTTAGGGTGGGCCCTGAGGCAACAACGACTTGTGTCCTTCTAAGAGGCAGAGACTGGAGTGATGTGGTCACAAGCCCAGGGATGCCTGGAGCCCCCAGGAGCTGGGAGAGGCAGGAGGACCCTCCCTTAGAGCCTCCAGAGGGAAGTGGATACAATTGTACTGGATTGAACTGTGGTCCTCCTAGAACGTCCGCCCACATCCTAATTCCCGGTGAGTGGGACTTTATTTGGAAATAAGATGTTTGTCATAAGTGAAGGATCTAGAGATGAGATCGTCCTGGATTAGGGAGACCCTAAATGCAATGAGAGGTGTCCTTCTGGAGACAGAAGAGGAGACACAGACACAGTGGAGAAGCCCACGTGGAGATGGAGGCAGAGACTGGAGTGATGGGGCCACAAGCCCAGGGATGCCTGGAGCCCCCAGGAGCTGGGAGAGGCAGGAGGAATCTCGGGAGGGAGTGCAGCCTTGGTGTCACCTTGATCTCAGAGTTTTGGTGTCCAGGATGGGAGAGCAAAGATCTTTGCTGTTTAAATCCCCAGTCTGTGGCTACCGATTTAGGCAAAACCTCCAAGAAACACCACCATCTCCTATCTCCTCCAACGCTACCAGGAGACAGAGCCCCCAGCCGGCCCCCACCCTGTTGGAATCTTCCAGGGCTGAGGAGCGTGGCTGCCGCTGACAACCGCATTCCGAGGACGCCCTGGGACGCCGCGCCCGGCCCGAGTTACCTGACCCCATGATGTAGCGGCAGCCGGCTCCTCGGTACAGGTGGGCGACGTCTCTTCTCAAGTTCGACCTGGTGTGGGAACGGGAGTGGCTCGGTCTCTGCGGACGCGCTCTCCCTCCCAGCAGAGGTCGAGGTGAAGGTGAAGGGGGCACTGAGCTGGGACCTCCGGGCGGAAGGGAGGGGCTGGTGTTGCGGCCCCGCTCTGCGTGTAGCTCAGACAGTGTGAGTGAGGTGTGTCCTGGGCTGAGGGGACCTTCCTAGTGGGGAGCCGGGGGTGGGCAGTGGGGGCAACAGGCCCCGGAGAGAGAGCCCACATGGAGCTTTTCTTCTTTTTGTGTTTTTTTTTTTTTGAGATGGAGTCTTGCTCTGTCGCCCAGGCTGGAGTGCAGTGGCGCGATCTCCGCTCACTGCAAGCTCCGCCTCTGGGGTTCACGCCGTTCTCCTGCCTCAGCCTCCCAAGTAGCTGGGACTACAGGCGCCCACCACCACACCCGGCTAATTTTTTGTATTTTTAGTAGAGACGGGGTTTCACCGTGTTAGCCAGGAAGGTCTTGATCTCCTGACCTCGTGATCCACCCACCTCGGCCTCCCAAAGTGCTGGGATTACAGGCGTGAGCCACCGCGCCCGGCCCCTGTGGTGCTTTTCTTCCTCACGTACCCCCAGAACGACCTACAGATGACTACAGAACGGAGGGGTTCTGGGAGTGGGCGTGACGGCTAGTGCCGCCCAGGTGCCCCACGATACCTGTGCAGCGGGATCTCCGCCAGGGCCACCTGAAGCCGGGCCTCCTTCGTGCGGGCGTTGCAGCGGAAAATGTGCAGGACGATTGTGAAGCGGTCAAACACCTCCACGCCCCAGGCGGCTTCTAGTTCTTTCTACAAAAGCAGAGAGCAACTGAGAAGCCACAGGGGAAGGCCAGGCCCTGGTGGCCAACCTGAGAGGGAGGAGGGTGCCCCTAACCCTTAACCCATGTCCCCATCTGTCCCATATGTCCCCCGCCTGGTGGGACACTGTGGCGTCCACTCCTTCATCACGCGGAGTGCAGGGACAAACACCAACCTCAGAGGGAGGAGGGTGCCCCAATGCCTTAACCCCACCATGTCCTTAACCCCACCGTGTCCCCATCTGTCTCCCACCTGGCGGGAAGCTGTGGCGTCCACTCCTTCATCAGGCGGAGTGCGGGGACAAACACCAACCTCAGAGGGAGGATGGTGCCCCCAATGCCTTAACTGTGTCCCCATCTGTCCCCCGCCTGGTGGGAAGCTGTGGCGTCCACTCCTTCATCACGCAGAGCGCGGGGACAAACACAGCAAGCCACATCCTGTGGTACCTTGGTCGGGACAGCCATCCTCTCCACGTTCAGGAAGACGCACGTGATGTCTGGAGACCCTCGGATCTTTTCTAACAGAAAGAGGGGGTCCCGTCAGAGGCTGGCCGTCCAGGCCCGTGGACTGTGGGATAAGCCCACGATACCCTTTGTGGGATGCACCACAGAGACCCCAGTTCACAGGCGTTCCCGGACTTCCTGAGCACGAGACCCGGGATCCAGGAAGTCAGTGCGGGAGAGGGTGTGTGTCTCACAGACATAGACATGCACACGGTGAACACACCCCAAGCAGGGACACATACACAACACACACACACACACGCATGGTAAATGCATCCTGACAGGAACACACAGACACGTGCACAGGGAACACAGCCGGTGGAACACACACACATACAGACACAAATACAGTGTAACATATCCTGACAGGGACACACGCAGACACACATGCACCATGGGCACATCC
>NW_026654779.1:0-8151 GCF_009828535.3 Hylobates moloch
GGTGGCTGAGCCTCTGCTGGAGCTCTTGTTTTGGAGCCTCTGGTTCTACTGGGGACAGGAGCTTCCAGCTAACTTGATTGAAAAACTGATGCGTTTCATTGAAAACACTGGGTCAGATGATGTATTCATGGGCTTCAGCTGCCATAACAAACACCTCAGCCTAGGTGAATTAAATAATAGAAATCGATTTTTCACAGTTCTCTGAATAATGTTCTATTTTAACCACTTTAACATGCACAATCCAGTGAAATTAACCACATACACAGTGTTAAATTACCATCACCACTATTTTTCCTAGGAAATTTTTATCATTTTAAACTGAAACTCTGTATGTTTTAAACAATAACTCCCTGTATGTTCCACCCTAGACCTTGACCATCTCTACTCTGTCTCTATGAATTTGCGTATTCTTGATGTTTCATATAAATGGAATTATACAATTATGTTATTTTTTTCTGATATATTTCACTTGGCATAATGTTTCCAAAGTCCATGCATGTTCCAGCGGGTGTCAGAGCTTCATTCCTCTTTATGGCAGATTAGCATTTCGTTGTATGTGTCACCATATTTATTTATTCATGTGTTGATGAGCACTTGCATTGTTTTCATATTTTATCATTTGTGAATAATGCTGCAATCAACATTCCCATGCAAGTACCTGTTTGAGTCCCTGGATTTAATTTGTTGGGTATATACCTATGAATGGATGTTGTTTCAAATGAGAATTCTATGATTAGCTTTTTGAGGAACAACAAAACTGTTTCTCCTAACGGCTGTACCTTTTCATATTCTCACCAGCAATGTATGAGGATTCCAAATTCTTCCTAATGCTGCTACCTGTTTTTTAACATTTTAAAAGAATGGTAGCCAGTTTTGTAGGTGTGATGAGGTGTCTCATTGCAGCTTTGACTTTGTATTTTCCTGGTGACTAATGATGTTGTGTATCTTTTCATGTCCTTCTTGACTATTTGTATATCTTCTTTGAAGAAATGTCTATTTGAGTCTTTTGCCCATGTTTAAATTGGATGGTTTGTCCTTTTGTTATTGAGTTGTAGCTAGTTCTTTATATTATCTGGACATGAAAACTGCCTATATGTGGTTTGCAAATATTTTCTCTCATTCTGTATCTATTAATTATTTTCTTGATAATTTCCTTTGATGCACAAAAGGCTCACATCTTGATAAAGCCCATTTTATCTCTTCATTTTTCTTGTTTGTCATGCTTTTGTATCATATCTAAGAATCTGTTGCACATTTGACGTCATCAATATTTACCTCTATGTCTATTTTAAGATGTTTTTATGGTTGTAGGTCTTATATTTAACTCACCAATCAATTTTTTAGAGAAGTGTTTGATATGGTGGGCGTAGAGTTATCTAAATTCACTGTTTTGCATGTGGTTATTTAGTTGTTTCTGCACTATGATTTGAAAGGAGAATTGTTCCTCCATTAAATTGTCTTGACACCCTCTTCAAAGAGTAATTGACCATAAGTGTGAGGGTTTATTTCTAGACTCTCAACTCTATCCCATTTGTCTTTAAGTCCATTCTTTTGCCAGCAGCTTCTGTTTTAATGATTGTACTCCTTTGTGAGATTTCAAATAAGAAAGTTCAAGCCCTACAATTTATTTTGGCAAGATTGTTTTGGCTATTCATGGGTACTTTTTTGAAAGGTGGGAGGCCAATGTTTCACAATTGGGAAAGCCTTTTCTGTCTTCTTCAGGGGGAAATTTGGGAGAACCTTTTAAGAAACTTTATGTAAGTAGGTAAACTGTCACCACTTTATTTGCTGAAGTGCTATGTTAAAGTGTGCATTGCCTCTTGTAGTTGTGAGACCCTGGAAGCACCTGCCCACGTGGTGAGAGTGAATTCCATGATGAGGGGCAGAGAGGACATTGTTTTGGGATACAATGTTGTTGGGCGAGTTGAATATGTCTCTACTTCTTTGTCTCTGTACAGTAGGTGTAGGGACCAGCCCCGCAGGGTCGGTGGGTTTTTCTCCCCGTGTGCGGAGACGAGAGATTGTAGAAATAAAGACAAAAGACAAAAAGATAAAAGAAAAAGCTGGGCCAGGGGGACGACTACCACCAAGATGCGGAGACCGGTAGCGGCCCCGAATGCCAGGCTGCGCTGATATTTATTGGATACAAGACAAAGGGGCAGGATAAGGAGTGTGAGCCATCTCCAATGATAGGTAAGTTCACGTGGGTCACGTGTCCGCTTGGCAATGGGTGTCTTCCCAGAGGCTGGCGTTACTGCTAGACGAAGGAGCCCTCTAGTGGCCCTGTCTGGGCGTAACAGTAGGCTCACACTTGTCTTCTGGTGACTTCTCACTATGTCTCCTCAGCTCCTATCTCTGTATGGCCTGGCTTTTCCTAGGTTATGATTATAGAGCGAGGATTATTATAATATTGGAATAAAGAGTAATTGCTACCAATAATGATTAGCGACATTCATGTATAATCATATCTAAGATCTATATCTGGTATAACTATTCTTCTTTTATGTTTTGTTATAGTATAACAGCTCGTGCCCTCGGTCTCTTGCCTCGGCACCTGGGTGGCTTTCCACCCACAAATGGGCACCTCCATTGGATACAGTAGGTTTTGAAATCCTTGTTTATCCTCTGGGGTCTGGGTCTTGGCTTACCCGTTAGCTGCAGCTGAAAGAGATGTCTGCTAAGGCAATGACACCTGTGGGGAGAAGAAGGATTCAGCAGAGTGAAAGTAGCTGGGGCTCAGAGAAGCCAGGAAAGTCTGACTCTTAGAAACTGTGGGTCAGCAGATGGGTGTCCTCAGGGGTAAATGGGCCATGCCAGTAGCCACTGCAGTGGCCTGGAAGAAGGTAAGGGATGCTGGGTATCCCATGTTCTCTGTCAGCTCTGCAGCTGAAGATTTGGGTCCTGGGCTGGTATGGCCCTGCAGCTGGGGAAGGGTATACAGGGATGGCTGCATATCAGGACCAAGTCCATGTCATCTTCTTAGGCATTGTTACCGCAGATGGAGGGTTCTCTTCAGAGACCTGGCCTGGACACATGGGAGGGCCCACCCCATTCTTTTAAAATTATTTTAAGAGAACAGTATTAGCAAATGTGGTACATGTTTTATTCTGCTAGAATCAGTATTAGTGTCACGTTTTGCAATGTATCTCTTAGGAAACAGCGAGAGCCATCCACACAATGTGCATTTAAAGGGGACTCTACTATGATTTCAGCTTTCCTACCTCTTTATAGAAACCATCCTCTCTGCAAACACACAGGCAATATCTCCGTGTTCATTTCTATTGGGAGCCCTGTATGCAAGATGGAGAGAGTCACATTTCCCCTGAGATGTTATGTAAAAGTTTGAGGTTGAGAGGACATATCCAACACTCTGTTGTTACCCTCAGAAGCTACTACATGTGAAATTCTAATGACTGCATTATCCTGCCAAGTGAAAGAGGCAGGCATGAGCAAGGACAGTTAAGAGGGGTCAGAGCCTCATCAGGATGGGGAGTCTTGTTCTGACATCTTGGGAAAAACTGTCCACAGTGGGAAGTCATCAGCTTGTTGTCGTGGTTTACAGTTTGGGCGGCTGTCGTTATGGTATCGAACATTTTGGTGAGCTCTGAGTGGCTCACGCTTCAGGTCCAAGGTTTTCCCATGAAATTTACATTGAGTTGTTCACCTCCAGCTTATAGGGCTTCTGGAACAGCGTGGGTCTTGCTCTTAGTGATTCCATGGGAGAAAATGGAATTGGAGGAACTGGTAGAATTCAGGGTAATGTCCACTCTGCAGATGGATAATAAAAACACAGAAACAATGAACAGGGCTGCAATCTCATTACAGGTGTACTACAGTTTTTATTTTCCACATAATTTTTCTCTCTATGGGCATCTCTATTTTTACCAATGATAATTTCAGTAGAATAAGTTTGTTTGTAAAATAGGTTGAGTTTCTTTAAACTTGGTCTGATTCTTTACGTAAGTGCGGCAAGAGTAGCAATGGACCATGTGGACGCTCTTTTAAAATTTTCTTTGCTCTAAGTTTCTAAAAGGAATCTCAGATTAAACTTTTACAAAACTCTTGAGAATAGGAAGCCAAACCAAGTCTGACTTCAGACTTTGTCTGCGGTTCATATTGGTTCATTCTATCTATATTCTTAAATATAACATCCCAGTCAAAGCCTTGGTACTATAACCAATGATTTCAAATGTGTCCTGTTACAAAGAGAGCAGATTGTTACTGTACTTGTGCAAACATGTGTATTACCATAAACATATCAATACTCATGAATAGTTACCCAATTCTGGGGCAGTCAGGTAGAGAGCAAAAGTAAATGTTTCAATTATCGTTCCCAGAAGTATAGTTTATTGAACTGGTATAAGCTATAGATAGATTAAAAGAGAAAAATTCCATAAATCTAGAAAACAAACCATTTAAAGAATCAGCAAATTTTCAAATAAAAATCATAAAAACATTATCCTCATTATTATCAATTATTTCAATGAAATCAATGTTTTTCCTGCTTGGTCTAGGCTGGGAATTTTATGAAGATATCAGCCTGTTTGTTAAAGTTTTGGAAGTTCTTAGAGAAATTGGGAGGGTTCAGGAGGATAATTTGGGATTTGCTTGTGCCCATGGGACACAGGCTGGGAATAAAAATGTTTTCCTGACTCTTCTCTGGAAGCCAGATACACTCCACCTAAAACCCTATTGCCAAGCATGCTGGGATCCACTTACCAGGGACTTTGACTGTCACGGATTTGGAGCTTTCCTTGCCAGTGGCTGAGTTACGAACAGAGCAAGCATAGAGCCCGCTATGCTTTGTAGTAATTTGGGGGATAGAGAGCTTTTGTCCTGATAGGTGAAACTTCCCATTAATTGTCCAAGAATACTCTGCCGGTGGGTTAGAGTCGGCGATGCAGAACAGGGAGAGGTTTTCCCCCTTATGGTAATAGGTGAATGCAGGGTAAATTCTGGGGAGGTCTGGACCATCTGGAGCAAAAAGAATAAAGCCACAGGTGATGTCGTCCACGGGAAGGGGATGCTCCTGGTCTCTTAAAGGAACACAGTGACCTTCTGAGCCAAGACACACTCTCAAGTCCCAGCCAAACCCCCTCTATGTTCACTGAGCCAAAGCCTGAGGTATTCACCTGTTTCTCCCATCGCAAGCTGTGGGCCCCAAGTCTCCCATGACAAGAGTGTCTCCTCCCCTTATATTCTTGGTTAAGGCTGTGCCTACCCAGGTTTTCCCAGGGCAGGGAGTCATGGCCAGCTCGGATGTCCAGAAGTAAAGGTGTCTATACTTGGACCAGAGAGAGACTGAGAGGCCTGGCCTCTGGTCGTTTGGACTTAAGCCGATATCCTGGCCCACAGAGGCACAAAAGATACTCACAGAGGACATTCACGGTGACTGGGTCACTGAGGATGCCACCATATTGGTCCCGTATTTCACATTGATAGGGTCCTGTTTCATTTCTCGTGACACTGGGTAGAATGAGGATCCTGTTTTCAATAGGTCGCTTTACGCTGGGACTGACCGGGAGGCTCTGACCATTTAGCCACCACATGTAGGTGTAGTTCTCACTCTTAGGTTCGCAGGTGAAGGTTAAGACGTCCGTATTCTCCCTGGGGTTTAAGTTGTTGATGGTGATGTAGGGCTTGGGCAGCTTCGCTGTGTGGATAACAGAGAGAAGATTGTGCCATGTGGCACCTTTGATTCCTCCACAGGCATCCTTCAATCAGAGTGGCATCTCCCACCTCTCAGCCCCCCCAAGTCCTTGAAAGCCAATAGCTGGTGCGTGTGTCACAAGACAGATGCATGATGATCTAAGGGCTCAAAGACTGTGAGGCCGCCTGCTCTTAGGGAAGCAGAGACTTTCTCAAGGGTCAATTGAGCAGCAGTTTTGGGTCATGGACAGACGCGTCAGTGGGAGTCACAGCCCCTGGTACCCCTACGAGTCCCTCCCTCATCAGTTGACTGGCTGGCTCACCTTGGGTTCCTTACCTGGAATGTGCAACTGCTGGGCCCTTTCCAAATTCCATCCTAGTTTGCCCCCCTAGTTGTGATTTCTCTGCAGCTTCCATTTCCAAGGACATTCTAGAGATGAGTAATAATGGGACTTCCCATTGTCCTGTAACCCTGAAGATACTGAGCAGCCTGGCCTGGGACTGGATGTTTCAGCAGAAATAACACAGGGGAGACCAGAGTCAAGCCTGGAGGTCAGTTCAGTCATCAGGCAGTAGAGGCACAAGGTGGGGCAGTTTTTTGCAGGTGTTTCATGATGAGTTACTTGAACCAGTGACCTCTAAAGATAGAGCAGAGTACAAGGAATGATCTAGAAAGAGTGAAGGGGACAGGCAAGAACTGGTGGCCTTGGAGCAGAACCATGTTCCCTGTCCTGGGTTCTTTAAGTTTCCTCTCCTTCTGCAGAGGGCAGGTGAGGATCATGTGGATCTTTCCAGAAATACATGTGGACATTTGCAAATGCAGAACTGACTGGTGGAAAGAGTGGGAATGAACTGCTGGAAATCTGGTCCTCATGGGCCATGTGTATTTGATGGATATGAGACAAATTTGTAGAGAAGTTTTAGAAATATTTTCTTTCATTGGACATTCTACTCTCTGATTCCGTGGTTTCGACTACTCTATGGACCTCATGTAAGTGGATTCCAGAGTGAATATGAGAAGAGACTGCTGGTTGCCAGGAGCTGGGAGTGGGGAGCATCAGAAGTTGTTCATGGTTGTGCAGTTTCAGTTATGCAAGGTGGGGAGGTTCTAGAGATCTGCTGTACAGCTTGATGCCTATAGTTCACATAGATAGAGTATTTCTTCTGCATAAGACTTAGGACAAAAAGTGTTTTGGATTTCTGAGATTTTTTGATTCTGAAATATTTGTCATATACTTACTGGTTTAGCATCCCAAATCTGAAAGATTCAAAATCTAAAATGCTTCAGTGAGCATTTTTTTTCAGCATCAGATTAGTAGGCAAAAGTGGGTGGTGATAAGCCAAATATATTCTTGCCCCCTTTTTTTTTTCCTCTCACCACATTTCTAGCTTGGTGATTAGTTTTCGGTCAATTCCATAATGGCCATGCTGCACTGGTATATTTTTGAAGGCTTTGGGATGCGAGAAAGGCTGATTGCTATTTTCTATGTCATCAGAACTTTCCACCTTTTCGTGGTTGCATCTTTTTCTCAGTGTTTCTGTTGTGGCAGTCATTAATAAGAGCCTGTCAGGTCAGATTTAGAACAGAGTTTTCTAATTCTGCCAAAAATGTTACTGGGATTCTGGTAGGGGTTGCATTGAATCTGCAACTCACTTTGGGTAGTATTATCTTTCTAAGAATATTGATTCTTCCAATCCATGAAAATGAAATGTCTTTCCATATATTGGTATCGTCTTTAATTTATTTCAGCAATATTTTGTAGTTTTCACGGTATAATCATTTGACCTTTTTGGTTAAACTTATACCGAAATATTTTATTCCTTTTGATTTTAATGTGAATTGAAATTCTTTTCTTAATTTCCTTTGAGATTGTTCATTGTTAGTGTACCATCTAAAGAATGATCTAGAAAGAGTGAAGGGGACAGGCAAAAGCTGGTGGTTTTGGAGCAGAAACATATTCCCTGTCCTGGGTTTTTGATTTTCCCTCTCCCTTTGCAGAGGGCAGGTGGCTCTTCCCTGATAGTTAGATAGACTGCACTGGAAAACATATTGCCAATGCTCCAGGGATCCACTTACCAGGGATTATGATGCTCTTGATTATGAGATTTGTTCCACCAGTGGCTGAGTTATGGCTGAAACAGACATAGACCCCTCTGTATGTTTTAGTGATTTGGGGGATAAAGAACACTTGTGCTGATTGCTGGAACTTCCCATCAATCAGCCAAGAATGTTCTGCCAGTGGGTGAGAGTCTGTGAGGCAGGAGAGCTTGGGGACTTCCCCTGTATGGTAATAGGTGTATGAGGAAGAAATGGTGGGGGCATCCAGGCCATCTGGAGCAAAGAGAATAAAGTCACAGGAGATATTGTCAGAGGGAAGGGAAACTCCTGGTCTGTGGAAAGGCCACAATGACCCTGTGAGCCAAGTCACAACACTGAAGTCCCAGCCAAATCCTGGCTGTGTTCACTGATCTGGAGCCTGAGACATTCACCTGTTTCTCCCA
>NW_026654780.1:0-8151 GCF_009828535.3 Hylobates moloch
AAATAAAATCCTTTACACACAAGCAAATGCTGAGAGATTCTGTCACCACCAGGCCTGCCTTACAAGAGCTCCTGAAGGAAGCACTAAACATGGAAAGAAACAACTGGTACAAGCCACTGCAAAAACATGCCAAATCGTAAAGACCATCGATGCTATGAAGAAACTGCATCAATTAACGGGCAAAATAACCAGTGAACATCATAATGACAGGATCAAATTCACACATAACAATATTAACCTTAAATGTAAATGGGCTAAATGCCCCAATTAAAAGACACAGACTGGCAAATTGGATAAAGAATCAAGACCCATCACTGGGCTGTATTCAGGAGACCCATCTCACGTGCAAAGACGCACACAGACTAAAAATAAAGGGATGGAGGAAGACCTACCAAGCAAATGGAAAGCAAAAAAAAAAGCAGGGGTTGCAATCCTAGTCTCTGATAAAACAGACTATAAACCAATAAAGATCCAAAGAGACAAAGAAGGCCATTACATAATGGTAAAGGGATCAATTCAACAAGAAGAACTAACTATCCTAAATATATATACACCCAATACAACAGCACCCAGATTCATAAAGCAAGTCCTTACAGACCTACAAGGAGACTTAGACTCCCACACAATAATAATGGGAGACTTTAACACCCCACTGTCAATATTAAACAGATCAACAAGACAGAAGGTTAACAAAGATATCCAGGACTTGAACTCAGCTCTGCACCAAGCTGACCTAATAGATATCTACAGAACTCTCCACCCCAAATCAACAAAATATACATTCTTCTCAGCACCATATCGCACTTATTCTGAAATTGACCACATAATTGGAAGTAAAGCACTCCTCAGCAAATGTAAAAGAACATAAATCACAACGAACTGTCTCTCAGACCATAGTGCAATCAAATTAGAACTCAGGATTAAGAGAGTCATCAGAACCACACACTACTACATGAAAACTGAACAACTTATTCCTGAATGACTACTGGGTAAATACCAAAATGAAGGCTGAAATAAAGATGTTCTTTGAAACCAATGAGAACAAAGACACAACGTACCAGAATCTCTGGGACACATTTAAAGCAGTGTGTAGAGGGAAATTTATAGCTCTAAATGCCCACAAAGGAAGGCAGGAAAGATCTAAAATCGACACCCTAACATCACAATTAAAAGAACTAGAGAAGAAAGAGCAAACAAAAAAAAAAACAGCTAGCAGAAGGCAAGAAATAACCAAGATCAGAGCAGAACTGAAGGAAACAGAGACACAAAAATCCCTTCAAAAAAAAAATCAATGAATCCAAGAGCTGGTTTTTTGAAAAGATCAACAAAATTGATAGACCACTAGCAAGACTAATAAAGAAAAGAGAGAAGAATCAAACAGATGCAATAAAAATAATAAAGGGGATATCACCACCGATTACATAGAAATACAAACTACCATCAGAGGATACTATAAAATAACTAGAAAATCTAGAAGAAATAGATAAATCCCTGGATACACACAAGACTAAACCAAGACTAAACCAGCAAGAAATTGAATCTCTGAATAGAACAATAACAGGCTCTGAAATCGAGGCAATAATTAATAGCCTACCAACCAAAAAAAAGTCCAGGACCAGATGGATTCACAGCTAAATTCTACCAGAGGTACAAAGAGGAGCTGGTACCATTCCTTCTGAAACTATTCCAATCAATAGAAAAAGAAGGAATCCTCCCTAACTCATTCTATGAGGCCAACATCTTCCTGATACCAAAGCCTGGCAGAGACACAACAGAAAAAGAGAATTTTAGACCAATATCCCTGATGAACATTGATGTGAAAATTCTCAATAAAATACTGGCAAACCAAATCCAGCATCACATCAAAAAGCTTATCCACCATGATCAGGTCAGCTTCATCCCTGGGATGCAAGGCTGATTCAACATACATAAATCAATAAACATAATCCATCACATAAACAGAACCAATGATAAAAACCACGTGATTATCTCAATAGACGCAGAAAAGGCCTTCGACAAAATTCAACAGCACTTCATGCTAAAAACTCTCAATAAACTAGGTATTGATGGAACGTATCGCAAAATAATAACAGCTATTTATGACAAACCCACAGCCAATACCATACTGAATGGGCAACAACCAGAAGCATTTCCTTGGAAAACGGGCACAAGACAAGGATGCCCTCTCTCACCACTCCTATTCAACATAGGGTTGGAAGTTCTGGCCAGGGCAATCAGGCAAGACAAAGAAATAAAAGGTATTCAATTAGGAAAAGAGGAAGTCAAATTGTTCCTGTTTGCAGATGACATGATTGTGTATCTAGAAAACCCCATCGTCTCAACCCAAATCTCCTTAAGCTGATAAGCAACTTCAGCAAAGTCTCAGGATAAAAAATCAATGTGCAAAAATTACAAGCATTCCTATACACCAATAACAGACAAACAGAGAGCCAAATCACGACTGAACTCTCATTCACAATTGCTACCAAGAGAATAAAATGCCTAGGAATCCAACTTACAAGGAATGTGAAGGACTTCTTCAAGGAGAACTACAAACCACTGCTCAATGAAATAAAAGAGGACACAAACAAATGGAAGAACATCCCATGCTCACAGATAGGAAGAACCAATATCGTGAAAATGGCCATACTGCCCAAGATAATTTATAGATTCAATGCCATCCCCTTCAAGCTACCAATGACTTTCTTCACAGAATTGGAAAAAACTACTTTAAATTTCATATGGAACCAAAACAAAACCCGCATTGCTAAGACAATCCTAAGCAAAAAGAACAAAGCTGGAGGCATCACGCTACCTAACTTCAAACTATACTACAAGGCTACAGTAACCAAAACAGCATGGTACTGGTACCAAAATAGATATATACACCAATGGAACAGAACAGAGGCCTCAGAAATAATACCACACAACTACAACCATCTGATCTTTGACAAACCTGACAAAAACACGAAATGGGGAAACGATTCCCTATTTAATAAATGGCGCTGGGAAAACTGGCTAGCCATATGTAGAAAGCTGAAACTGGATCCCTTCCTTACACCTTACACAAAAATTAATTCAAGATGGATTAAAGACTTAAATGTTAGACCTAAAACCATAAAAACCCTAGAAGAAAACCTAGGCAATACCATTCAGGACATACGCATGGGCAAGGACTTCATGTCTAAAACACCAAAAGCAATGGCAACAAAAGCCAAAACTGACAAATGGGATCTAATTAAACTAAAGAGCTTCTGCACAGCAAAAGAAACTACCATCAGAGTGAACAGGCAATCTACAGAATGGGAGAAAACTTTTGCAATCTACTCATCTGACAAAGGGCTAATATCCAGAATCTACAAAGAACTTAAATTTACAAGAAAAAAAACAAACAACCCCATCAAAAAGTGGGAAAAGGATATGAACAGACATTTCTCAAAAGAAGACACTTATGCAGCCAAAAGACACATGGAAAAATGCTCATCATCACTGGCCATCAGAGAAATGCAAATCAAAACCACAATGACATACCATCTCACAGCAGTTAGAATGGCCATCATTAAAAAGTCAGGAAATAACAGGTGCTGGAGAGGATGTGGAGAAATAGGAACACTTTTACACTGTTGGTGGGACTGTAAACTAGTTCAGCCAAAGTGGAAGACAGTGTGGCAATTCCTCAAGGATCTAGAACTAGAAATACCATTTGACCTAGCCATCCCATTACTGGGTATATACCCAAAGGATTATAAATCATGCTGCTATAAAGACACATGCACACATATTTTTATTGTGGCACTGTTCACAATAGCGAAGACTTGGAACCAACCCAAATGTCCATCAATGATAGACTGAATTAAGAAAACGTGGCACATATACACCATGGAATACTATACAGCCGTAAAAGAGGATGAGTTCATGTCCTTTGTAGGGACATGGATGAAGCTGGAAACCATCATTCTCAGCAAACTATCGCAAGGACAAAAAACCAAACACCACATGTTCTCACTCATAGGTGGGAATTGAACAATGAGAACACTTGGACACAGGAAAGGGAACACCACACACCAGGGCCTGTTGTTGGGTGGCGGGGGAGGGATAGCATTAGGAGACATACCTAATGTAAATGACGAGTTAATGGGTGCAGCACACCAACATGGCACATGTATACATATGTACCAAACCTGCACGTTGTGCACATGTACCCTAGAACTTAAAGTATAATTTAAAAAAAAGAAATATGCTTTCCACAAAAACACTGATAAAAATAAGACAATTCCTGTTCTTATTATAAGCAATAAACTAGTAATTATAATGTGGCACAATAAGTGCTCTAATAAGGTATGTAGGAGGTGAGGTAAGATAACTAAAGAATCACAGAAAATTTTCAAGAGCTGCATCTTGCAAAATGAGTACAGAAAACAACTGGTTCACCAAACACAGATTAACCACATGAAATTACTTCTTCTCCCTCCCAAAACCCTACTAAAATGGCAGTTAATCATTTTTTAAGGTATATTTCACAAGGACAAAAAAGTGGAAGTGGAGAGAAAAACAGAAGACCACAAATTTTTGGAAAACAGATGAATAACTTACCAAAAGAAGTTACTCATAACAGAACACATCAGAAAAGGCACTAAGGAGCAAATCATTCTGCCCACAATCAGGCAATGACTCAACCTCACACATCCCACTTCTACACTGGTGCTGAATCTCCAACTAAGAGAACTGAGGGAAAAAGAGGAATAAAAAAAACAAAAACAGGAAAAGGAAATAATTCAAGATAACATGCCAAACTGAAAGACATTTGCTCTTAAAAGGGTCCTCTGAAGATTCATTAAAAAAAAGAATAAAACCCATTCTAAGACATATTATCACAGAATTTCAGAGATAAAGAAACGATCCTAAAGCCTTCTAGAATATTAAGAACAAGCCATATATAACCAGGAAAAAAAAAAGTGGTGGACAAAAAAAAGTGGCAATGGATTTCTCAGTAGTAACACTGAATGTTGCGAAACGAAGCCTTTAATATCTAAAATAAAATTATCTACAATCTAGAATTCTATATCCAAACCATTAATCAAGTCTGAGAGTAAAATAGAGTTATTTCAACCTTTCCTAGGGCCTATTTCCATATAATGAAAAAGTTACAGAAAAAAAAACGAGTTGGGATCCATGGATATGAAGAAAGTAAAGGTATCCAATCTCTGAGGAGACTACTAAAATGTGGGACAGTATGACTACTATCTATCCCAGAATTCCTGCCACACTGTCAAGGCATACATACATGAAGTCTCTATAATGCAACAGAGACCACACCCTCCTAAAACAGAAGGTAAATGGAACAGGTAAAGAAATGTAATACAAGAAGTTACAGAGATGTTTTATAATAGACATTGGAAACAAGACCAGAATAATACTGAAGACTGGGCAACATAAAAGTAATTTTAATATGCAATTTTAACAATGCATTTATTATCATTATTCTAAAAAATGAAACTTCAATATTCAAAATGACAATCATGAAATATTTTTTTAAAATCCTTGTTAATTGATAAAATTTAATGAGATGTACAAATTTTAAATTAACTTTGTTGTTAAAAGAAGTCTTAAAATCCTGCTGTGTATTTGCAATTGTTCAGCTCTCAGTAACTGTATTACTGAACTGAAAACTTTTCAACTAAATATCTACTTAGAAACGCTATAAATTAGGAAGTGGAAAGAATATGTGAAGTACATTATACATGAATATTGAGACAATTTATTTTACTTAAGCTTCCCCTCCACACGAATTTCTCCTAAATTATCAGATTCTTCATTTTATAAAAATATCAATATTTTTATATAGTGAAGTATTACTGATTTATCTTTGAACAGAGTTTAGTCAAAAGCAGATATTCAAAAGTTGTGTGGTACTTGGGACAAACTGTAGTCTGAGACTAGCTGGCCCTTGCATTGCAGAATATCTAGCATACCTGGTCCCCATCCATTAAATGCCAAAAACACTCTCACAATCGTGACGAGTGAAAACCCCAAACCAATTTGTGAAACTCCCTAATGGAGCAGCACCAACCTTGTTTGAAAACTGTTCCTCTAGAAGTCTTACAGTAAGAAAAAGCCTGCTAGGGTGTGGAAACAATAGAAAAAAGTATGAAGGAAACACTTTTATCAGTTATACTAAAAGTTTTAATTTATCAATTTTATCTTCATCTAAATGTTCTTTCTTTAGATGCATTTTTTGGTACTCTGTACTGAGGATGACTTAAAGAGATCTGATACAATCACTCTAGAACATATGTATATTCTCTTTGTTTTTGTTTTTTTTTAAGACAGGGTCTTGCTATGTCATCCAGGCTAGAGTGCAGTGGGGTGATCACGGCTCATTGCAGCCTCAATCTCCTAGACTCAAGCAATCCTCCCTCCTCAGCATGGGACCACAGGTACACACCACCATATCTGGCTATTTTTTTTATTTTTATATTTGTAGAGATAGGATCTCCCTATGTTCCTCAGATTGATCTCAAACTCTTGGGCGCAAGTGATCCTCCTGCCTCAGCCTCCCAGAGTGCTGGGACTACAGACGTGAGCTACAGCGCCAGCGTCTGGCTATTCACTTTTTAATAAAAGGCTTTCCTATATATGACCTTTTTAATACTCTTTTATTTAGATAGCCAAATTAAAGTCAAATACAGGATCTAAGGCATGTCATTTATATAATTTGTGTGATATTGTTTTTGTTGTTATTGCTATGTTGTTTGGTTTTTACTGTTTCTATGAACAATATCAGTACTAAGATGGCCAATACTGAGACACTGTATCAAGTCACTATAGTATTTAGTATTATTAAAGGCTCCTATATATCACTATTATGTAACAGCCTAAGAAATCCCTGAAGTACAACAGGGTCCCCTTTTTTGTTTGCAAACTCTAAATTTAATAAGGATCTATTTAATTAGTCCAGAATTCAAATACACATTCATGCCAAATTTTGCAACCACATGGGAGGTAGGCAGAAAGAGATTTGAAACACTTCCATGAGAACAACCTTGATTACTTTACTAAAACATCAGTGCAGGGACCCAAACTGCTTCATATGCTGTCCACAAAATGGACGAGGCATGAAAGAAATCTCTTGTTTACCGGGACCTTTGGCTGTACTTTTACTTGTCATAATTATAAAGAAGCTACTCTCAGAGCCGATTCATAAGACATAGTATTACTCTTAGAACTATAGTAAAGTATTTCAGGAAGTGCTTCATACTGTAACTAACTTGAGGGAGAATATATGGGTAGTTCTTTCCTTTTTTGTTAGGCATAATAGGCATTTCTCAACAAAGAAAAAGTTCTCATATTATACATATGAATAAGATTTATTGCACAAGAATTTTTCCAATTGTTCAATGCACATTCAAGTACAAATACGCCACTCTCGTTACCTGGTTCAACTTAACAAGTCATGTATGTTCTAAACACAAAAACTAAAAATTAAAATTGTACAATGTAACTATGACTTTAACAATGTAATTTGCCATGTCAGATAAATACGTATCAGGAGGAAATTAAAAAGAAAACTACACAAAAAAATTAAGTTACTCTCATCTAGAGATTTCTATTTTCCCACACAGAATTTCACCAAGGAAAAATAGTTGTTTTCAGAAATGTTTTGGCAAAACTGCCAACTTTATCAACATATATGACATGTAACATGCTTTTAAAGAAAGACCACTGGATCATCCAACATGAAATTATAAATTCAAAAGGTATAACAAACAGGATTAGATTTCAAGAAAATGTCAAACATACTACGAATTAGAACATGGGTCTCCAACCCCCAGGCCATGGATTGATACAGGTAGGTGGCCTGTTAGAAGCCAGGCCACACAGCAAGAAGTGAGTGGCAGACCAGCCAGCAAAGCTTCCTCTGTATTTACGGCTGCTCCTCATCAGTCGTATGACTTACCTGAGCTTCGCCTCCTGTCAGATCAGCAGCAGCATTAGATTCTCATAGGAATGCAAACCCTATCGTGAACTGCGCATGCAAGGGAGCTAGGTTGCCTGCACCTTATAAGAATCTAACTAATGCTTGATGATCTGAGGTGGAACAGTTTCTTCTTGAAACCATCCCCACTCTACCCCCCACCATCCATATAAAAA
>NW_026654781.1:0-8150 GCF_009828535.3 Hylobates moloch
TATTAATCTGTTTACATGCTGTTGATAAAGACATACCCAAGACTGGAAAACTTAAAAAGGAAGAGTTTTAA
Organism: Hylobates moloch; assembly: GCF_009828535.3. Taxonomy (NCBI): domain Eukaryota; kingdom Metazoa; phylum Chordata; class Mammalia; order Primates; family Hylobatidae; genus Hylobates; species Hylobates moloch. The sequence continues at coordinate 72 of NW_026654781.1, forward strand.
AAAAGCCAATGAGACTCACAGCATTCTCCAGAAAAGAGGCAGCATAGAGCAGTTATGACCAGTTTTGGAATCAGCCAGACCTCAGTTTGAATCCTGACTCAACCACTCATAACTGGGGTAAGGTGAGGAGATAGTGTTCAGCAGAATTTAGCACAGAGCTGGCACATAATATATGCTCAACCAATTGTAGCTATGATCATTATTATCATTAGATTAGGAGATTTATATTATGGGTTAATGGGAAGAAATAGTCAAGAGAAGAGAAATTTTGAGAGGAAACAGGAGAGAGAGTCAATCCTTAGGAGAAGTAATGTCCCAACTTGTCAATTTGTCCAAGGAGCAAAATATCCCCCCTATCTCCAATTTTAGTTATTTAGGCTCTTAGCCATGTCCTCCTTCTTCTAATTATAATTTACAAGAAAATGATGTGGCTTCCGTTTTTTAACAAATGATGCAATGGACAAAAACCTCAAATATACCCTTGATTAATTAGGCCACTCATCAATTGGGCTTTAGCTTATCTAGTCAGTCAGAAGACACAGTCAGATGACATCAGACTCATTACCATGGACAAAGAGATTACTAAGGGATTAGAAGATTGGAAAAGCTGAATGGTATATCCTGGTAAGATTTTTGTGAGAACTTCATTTTCTAAACCTGCCTCTCTATATCCCAAAGATTTATGCAAATGATTTAATGCTTTGATGTGAATATGCCTGTGGCTTCAGAAATGTCAAAAAATATTGCGTGAAAATGAAAATTTCAGGCTGCCAACTTTATGGTCACCGTGGAGTCATGGAAACTGTTTGGTTAATTATTGCCATTTCATTATTTCCAGAAGTTCCCTACTCCACTTCCCACATACAAACAAAATAGCTGAACCCTTCTTTACACACATCCATGTTTATTTATTTGATGACCTTGTGTATTGGCACCCTCAATCAGCTTAGTCATACAACTAACTGGTTAATGCAGTGATAAATCTTGGCTTCCTCCACCTCTACCTCTCTCACATCTGCCTCTTCTATCCCAACCTCACTGCTCTTGTACTTTTGTGAAATCTTGTGTAGTTTTGCATGCTATTTTTCCTTATTTTTCTGCCAATTATCCTCCTGCCAAAGCTATTTTTCTAAAGTGCAAATAGTCACAAAGCATTTTCCCACTTATGTCAATTCTAAGACTCCCAAACATCCATGGTAGTGCTGTCAACAGACAATGATGATGGGAATCTTCTGTATCAGAGTTATTCAGTATGGTCGCCACCAGCCACATGTGGCTATTGAGGATGTCAAGACTGGTTGGCTAGAATTAGAAATTGAATTTTTAAAATTTTTAATTAAATTTAAATAGCCATATGTGGCTAAGGTGGTCCATATTGGATGCTGCAGATCTGTGGGATAAAGTCCAAGTTAAATAGGGTACAGGGATGCCATGCTAATGGAAAATGATGGAGTGCCTCCAAGATTTAGTTCCTGACTGCGTTTTTAGTCTCAGCTACCACTCTTCTCTGCCTTGTATTTTTGCCAGGAATACAAATACCTTGTAGCTCTTGAACATACTTTTCCAGGCAATGCTATGATGTCTTTGTACAACCCATTCCTTTGGCCTTGTATATCCGCCTTTCTTGACTTTTTACAACTGCCATACCCTGCAGGATCCTTTAAAATAGATGTGAGAAAGAAATCACTGTATCAAAAAGACCCTTCACCTGTATGTTTATCATGGCACTATTCAAAATAGCAAAGATATGAATCAACCTACATGTCCATCAAGGGAGGACTGGATAAAGGTGTGGCATATATCTACCATAGAATACTACTGAGCCATAAAAAAAGGATGAAAATTTGTCTTTTGCAGCAACATGGATGAAATCGGGGGCCAATGTCTTAAGTGAAATAAGTCAGAAATGGAAAGTCAAATGCAATATATTCTCACTTATAAATGAGAGCTGAACAATGGAGGTGGGAGGCTGGGAGGAGGGTGAGTGTTGAAAAATTACCTATTGGGTATCTCCTACAATATTTGGATGACAGGCACACTAAAAGACCAGACTTCACCACTACATGATATTTGCATGGAAGAAACCTGCACTTGCACCCCCTAAATATATAAAAATTAAAAAAATAAACAAATAAATAAATTAAATAGACCTGAGACTTATTCCTCCAGAGATTCTTCCTTATCTAACCCAGAAAATCAATTTTTTTATTTTTACCCCTGTAGGTCGTTTTATTATTGCACTGATAACATTAAATTATAATTACTTACCAAACTATCATTTTCTTAAGAACAAGTTCATGACTTCAGTTGTTTGTTTTTCTAGCATCTGCCACATTACCCAGGATAGAGTGGTCACTTAATAAATGTATGTTCAGTTAGATGTCACTGAATTATTTCATTGACCTGACACAGAAAAAAAAAATATTTAACTGATTTTTTTCTGGTTTAGTGAATATCCTTTAGACTCAGCTTTAAGTAAAGCACCAAGAAACCTCATTTCCTAAGCAATAGAAAAAGAGTTGGGGATAGAGTGAGATTACTGAATAGAAAATTGACTGCAAATGTCAAATATCAGGTTTCATCTGTTCATTCAGCCCAGACAGTTTGAGAATCAAAAAACACTCAAAGTACAAAGGGATTTTCAAAAACTACTTTCTGTTATTGTAAAATTGTTTCTCCTACAACCTCTTGCCAGATTTTGGTTCTGTTTAAATATACATAGTGCCAGTGTTTTCAGGAAACATATAAATTAGATCTCTCCTTTGCGTGGTTTAAAATATTATAGCTATTTCTCAAGGTAGAGGGAATCAATTTTTCTTTTAGTGAGTTCATTCCTTTCACAGATGTCCATACAATTAATAGACTCCATGTGGGTATCTATGAATCTGACCTGGATAGGCCATGAATTGCTGTCTCATTTTTCCCTAGCTGCTCTTAAATCTAAAACATAATACTATCCAGCAGAGTTCAGATGCACACCGAGGCTTTATTTATAGGGAACTGAAATAATATTTGGTTCTCAAATCCAAATGATCTAGCAGACTCTGAAAGGCAGAACTGAAAAGTCAGACACGAGACTGAACCCTCACATCTGTACAGCATTTCACAATTTACCAAGCATATTTAACCTTATTATCTCATTGGATTGTTACAAGAAGATTTTGAAATAAACAGAGTAAAAGCCCATTGTCTGCATTAATAAAGAAAGAAAAAGAAAGAAAGAAGAAAGAAAGAAAGAAAGAAAGAAAGAAAGAAAGAAAGAAAGAGAAAAAGAAAGAAGGAAGGAAGGAAGGAAAGAAAAAAGAAAGAAAAAAAAGAAAGAAAGAAGAAAGAAAGAAAGAAGAAAGAAAGAAAGAAAGAAAGAAGAAAGAAGAAAGAAAGAAAGAAAGAAAGAAAGAAAGAAAGAAAGAAAGAAAGAAAGAAAAAAGAAAGAAAGAAAGAAAACTGATGGCTCTGTGGCTGATCCAACATGTCCAAGTTCTTACAGCCAGAGATCTGAGATAGAGACAGAGTCTCGCTCTGTCGCCCAGGATGGAGTGCAGTGGCACGATCTGGGCTCACTGCAACCTCCACCTCCCGGGTTCAAATGATTCTCCTGCCTCAGAGTCCCAAGTAGAGGGAGACTGTCTCAAATAATAATAATAATAACCTTACTGAAATGTATAATCTTCTTTTACTCAACTAAGTTACTTCATGAATAGGTAAAATGTGGCCAGTTACTGACGGTTTACAAAGTAACATTTAGCAATATCTCTAGTAGAGAGACCTCCCTTGTAAGCTACTGGTTTGTACATTGCCAAATGACATCATTGTAAAAAAACACTCTATCTCTAATGGGTATGAACGCATTTGTTCTATTTTTTCCCAAACCTGCTCTTTCTCTTGCATTACATGTTTGGCTCAGTGACATAACACATGATCACCCAAAATAGAATATTCAGTATCCTCGCTTCCTTCACTCATTCATCTAAATTCTCCTGTTCTACAAGATCTGAGTGCTACTGTCTCTCCATTTTCTTGGCCACTGCTATAGTGAGGCCTTTATTTCTTATCAGGATAATTTCAGCGCCATCTTTATTATCAACAGGTATTTATTGCACTTCTCCTAGGCTATGTACTGGAAATATAAACATGAGCGTTCTAGCTACCAGGGAAATCGGGAAGTTGAATAACAAGCTCTCCTTAGGGTAGTTCAAATTTTCCTTCTGAAAAGCATGATTCTCCAGCATAATATTCTGGTTATGTGATATATTTCACTCAAAATAAAACAAAAGAAATAGAGCAAAACTTTCAGGGCCTTCTAATCATTAGATGAAGCCTAGATTCACTAGCATGGAATACAGGACTCTTAAGATTTTTGCAAAACTCAGTTCTTGCCTCACTCTCCAGGCCCAATTCATGCCCTTCTTCTTTTCTCTCTCTCTCTTTTTTTTTTTTTTTTTGGAGAGGGAGTCTTGCTCTTTCTTTCTTTTTTTTTTTTTTGAGATGGAGTTTTACTCTTGTTGCCCAGGCTGGAGTACAGTGGCACCATCTCAGCTCACTGGAACCTCTGCCTTCCTGGTTCAAGTGATTCTCCTGTTTCAGCCTCCTGAGTAGCTGGGATTACAAGCACCTGCCACCATGTTCAGCTAATTTTGTATTTTTAGTAGAGATGAGGTTTCTCCACGTTGGTCAGGCTGGTCTCGAACTCCTGACCCCAGATGATCTGCCCGCCTAGGCCTCCCAAAGTGCTGGGATTACAGGCATGAGTCACTGCGCCTGGCCAAGTCTCACTCTTTCACCTGGCCTATTTTATTATTAAATTTTATCTTTTAGTATGAACTGATGCATTTTTATTATATTCAATGGTTTTTTTTTTTTTTTTTTTTTTTTTTTGAGGCAGAGTCTTGCTCTTCACCCAGACTGGAGTGAGGTGGCACAGTCATGGCTCATTGCAGCCCTGACCTCCAGGGCTCAAGTCATCTGCCCACCTCAGCCTCCCAGTAGCTGGTGCAACAAGCGTGCCTGGCCAATCTAAAAATCTTTTGTAGAAGGCTGGGCATGGTGGCTCACACCTGTAATCCCAGCACTTTGGAAAGCCGAGGCGGGAGGATCACTTGAGGTCTGGAGTTTGAGACCAGCCTGGCCAACATGGTGAAAACTGTCTCTACCAAAAATACAAAAAAAAAAAAATAGCTGGGTGTGGTGGTGCACACCTGTAACCCCAGATACTCCAGAGGCTGAGGCAGGAGAATCACTTGAACATGGGAAGTGGAGGTTATAGTGAGCCGAGATCGTGTCACTGCACTCCAGCCTGGGTGACAGAGCAAGATGCTGTTTCAAGAAAAAAAAAAAAAATGTCCAGGCGTGCTGGCTCACGTCTGTAATCCCAGCACTTTGGGAGGCCAAGGTGGGCAGAAAACCTGAGCTTGGGAGTTCGAGAGCAGCCTGACCAACATGGAGAAATCCCGTCTCTACTAAAAATACAAAATTAGCCAGTCGTGGTGATGCATGCCTGTAATCCCAGCTACTCCAGAGGGTGAGGCAGGAGAATCGCTTGAACCCAGGAGTGTGGGGTTGCGGTGAGCTGAGATCACACCATTGCACTCCGGCCTGGGAAACAAGAGTGAAATTCTGTCTCAAAAATAAAAAGAAGAAAAGAAAAATATTTTGTAGAGATGGTGTTTTGTCATGATGGCCAGGCTGGTCTGAAATTCCTGGGCTCAAGCAATTCTCCCACCTTGGCCTCCCAAAGTGCTGGGATTACAGACGTGAGCCACCATGCCTGACTTTCTTTCTTGTATACATATGAAATTGACATTTGTGTATGATGTGAGGTAGGAGTCAAGACTGACTCTTTTTTTTTCTTTTCTTTTTTTGAGGTGGAGTCTCGCTCTGTCACCCATACTGGAGTGCAGTGGCTCGATGTCTACTCACTGCAAACTCCACCTCCCAGGTTTAAGCTATTCTCCTCCCTTAGCCTCCCAAGTAGCTGAGATTACAGGCAAGTGCCACCAAGCCCTGCTAATTTTTGTATTTTTAGTAGAGACGGAGTTTCACCACATTGGTCAGGCTGGTCTCGAACTCCTGGCCTCATGATCTGCCCACCTCAGCCTCCCAAAGTGCTGGGATTACAGGCATAAGCCACTACACCCAGCCAAGATTGGCTCTATTTCATAGGGATTTCTAATTGACTGGCACCGTTACTGAAATGATACTTTCCCCACTACTACAATGTCAACTTTGTCATTTATCAGGTGATTGGTAAGTTTTGGGTCTGTTTCTAGACTCCGTTCATTGACATTTTGTCTATCTGTGTTTATAAACTGTCTCAATTCTTGTAGTTTTATAACAAGTCTTCCTAACTGGTGGTATAAGTCCTTTAACTTTCTTCTGCAATATTGAATTCCTGTTTTGGTATTTGCATTTTCACAAAAAAAAAATTTAATTGGCTTGTAAATTTCCAACAAAAAATAGTGCTAGAATTTTCTTGTGATGTGTTGAATCTACAGATTAACTTGGCAAGACTGATTTTTTTCCAGTATGGATCTTCCAGTCTTTGACCATAGTATATCTTTATTTATGTAAGACTTGTGGGATTCCTTTCAATAACGTTCTGTAGCTTTCAGTATAGTTATCTCATTAGTTTTATTCATAGGTATTCAATAATTTTTGGTGCTATTGTCAATGGTTAAAAGCCACCTACTATGATAACTCAGAATATTGCCAAGCAAATACATTTTACCTATTTATTTTTTTCACATCAGAATTATTTTGCCTTTATTTATTTATTTATTTATTTATTTATTTATTTATTTGAGATGGAGTCTCACTCTATCACCCAGGCTGCAGTGCTGTGGCACGATCTTGGCTCACTGCAACCTCTGCCTTCCAGATTAAAGCAATTCTCCTGCCTCAGCCTCCTGAGTAACTAGGATTACAGGCACCACTGGGATTACAGCTCATGCCACCACACCTGGCTAATTTTTTTTATTTTTAGTAGAGACCAGGATTCATCATGTTGGCTGGGCTGGTCTCGAACTCTTGACCTCAAGTGATCTGCCTGCCTCTCAAAATGCTGAGATTACAGGCATGAGCCACTGCACCTGGTCTCTTTTGCTTGTTAGTGAGAGTTGGGATAAGAAAGATAAAATAACATTTACAGTTGTTTTGTTCATTTTGTTATGTTTTGTTTGAGACGGAGTTTCACTCGTCACCTAGGCTGGAGTGTAATGGCACCATCTTGGCTCACTGCAACCTCCGCCTCCCTGGTTCAAGAGATTCTCCTGCCTCAGCCTCCCAAGTAGTTGGGATTACAGGCAGGTGCCACCACACCCAGTCCATTCGCAGTTTATTTATTCATTTATTCGAATTATTTATTTATTTTGAGATAGCGTTTCACTTTGCTGCCCAGGCTGGAGTGCAGTGATGCCATCTCGGCTCACTGCAGCCTCTGCCTCCTGGGTTCAAGCGATTCTCCTGCCTCATCCTCCTGAGTAGCTGGGACTACAGGCGCCCGCCACCATGCCAGGCTAATTTTTTGTGTTTTTAATAGAGACGGGGTTTCACCATGTTTACCAGGCTGATCTCAAACTCCTGATGTCAGGTGCTCTGCCTGCCTCAGCTTCCCAACATGCTGGGATTACAGATATGAGCCACTGTGCCCAGCCAAGAATTTTTGGACTAATTTGATCCTAGTTTTAATGATCCCAACATCATTCTTTCATATGATTTAGAAATCATAAAACTGCTACTTCTACATCAGAGGTTCTTACGGTGAATAGGCTTCATTGGTCTGTGATTTCACCCCCTCCGAATTATATGCAGCATATTGTGTTTATATGCATTTTTTTCTGGCAAGATTACCCATAGCTTTTATTAGATTTCAGAGAAAGTAAATTGTATGTCCACTCCCCGAAATAAAAACAACTCAAAGAATAACACCATTCAAAAAAATTTTTTTGATGTAGAGTTGGTCTGTCCCTAGGCTAGGCTGCAGTGGCATGATCATAGCTCACTGTAACCTTGAACCTCTGGGCTCAAGGATCCTTCCGCCTCAGCCTCTTAAGTAGCTAGGACTATACGTGTGTGCCACTATGC
>NW_026654782.1:0-8149 GCF_009828535.3 Hylobates moloch
CCTTTGTCCATTTTTTAATAAAGTTTGTTTTCTCCTCTGTTATATATATATATATATATATATATATATATATATATATCAGCTATGTTGACAGTATTGTGAGATATATAAAGATAAATAAGCATGGTTTCTGCCTTCATACTGCTTAAAAAAGATAAGCTATTTGTCCTGAAAATCATAGTCTGAATATGGTCAATATCATTAAAAATACATAAATTAATTGCTAAAGGGATTTGGAAATTACAAATTATTTCCAGCAACAGGAATCTGCAATATCTGATTCAATAACAAAAATTAAATAATTGTTGACTGAATGAATGAATGAATGAGTGAGTGAGTGAGTGAAAGATTGTGGGCAAAGGATAGGGCAGCTGCTTGAGTTGAACCTTGAAAAACGTGAAGGATTCAAATAGACATAGATAGAAATGGTACTTTCCAAGAAAATAAAAAACACAAGCAAGGATGGGAAAGCCCAAGGGGTAAATTTGGAGTTGGGCGATCCAATTTGGCTGGAGGAGAAGCTTAATAAAGAGAAGATAGGATCATACTGTGGATAGACTAAAATGAAAAGGTAAATGTGTTTTTTTTCACACCAGCCACTTCCTCTCTGGCACATTTAACCTAGTCCTTGTAATTTTCTGGAGCTCTTCAATCTGTCTGAATCTTTCTCAAAAATACACAGTATTAGCTTCCACTCCAAAGCAGGGTTGGCATCAAAAGTAAGTTCATGCCTTCATCTTCGGCTCCTGATACCTGAAACATACCCCCACCACCAAGGTGTACCCTACCTTGATTATGGCCTTGTTATAATGATAATCTGAAAATGAACAGTCCCGGCCTTAGCAGGCTTGAATTTCATAATTATCCTTCAAATTGCCTACTCCAGCACTCCTTTTCTTCACATACGATATCTTTCTCCACTCACTTCCTGCAAGGTCAAACCGTGAGTTTCTATCTTCATGGAAGTCAAATATAGTCTGGGAAAATAGGGATAGACCTTAGCCCTTCACATTCTGGTCATTTCATTGAAATTAATATTATCTATTCATGAGTGAATCAATAAAGGGAAGTCATGCTGAATTAGAATTAGAAGCAGCATTTGTTTCACATGCTGTGCACAAATGTACATTCATCGGGACAAATCATTCTACATGTTCAGGAATTTTTAAGCCTCGGTGTTTCAATGAAAAGAATGATTATTTCATTTCTAAGCTTTCTATAAGTGAGTTTTCTGGACTTTCAGTTTTCCACTGTGTTCCACAACTCTAAGAAATCTTTCCAATGTAATATAGTATACAGAGCATGCATAATTCTGAACTCTTTGGAAATCTCATGTTTTGTGACCCTAACTATTCTAGGTGTCAAAGATGATTGAATGATATAAAGTTGCAGGCCCAAATGTTTCCCAACTTAGGTAAATTTCCTTGTAAGCGTTAAGTGGCGTGTATATTTCATAATCGCAAATGTCCCACTCCTCAAAAACAAGATCCATGCCTTATTATACTCTACATCTCCAGTACATAATACATAGTAACTGCACAAAGATAAGTTACTACTGCTGAATTGTGCTGAGGAAAGGAGATAATCATTCTCAAAAATATACCGGTGAAACACATTTGATTACCTCCTTCCATTTAATCCATTCTTAATTTTCCACTGTACACTACTTTGTCCTTCATTTGGGGACATTGTATAAATTTTAAAAAGGCATTTGGTCCTTAAGTAAAAATAAATAAATCAGTATATTATTGCACAACCTGATCAACCATACATGGCTGCCCTACATGAAGGAGACAGGCATGGATGAATGCACAAATACATCCATACTCTTGCCAGCTCTCACACACCTTGGATGTGCTAGGATACACATTCTATAGGAAATGTTTGCATTTTGAGCCCCTCTCACTGATGCATAGATAAGGTGACTGTATCAGGTTCGGAATATTTCTGGGAGTTTAGTTTAGAATCAGACTGTGAAAGTGGTGAGCAACAGAGAAAAGCATCTTTAGGGGATACATCTGAAGTGCAGCCTGGATAAGGGGTAGCTTCATACATATGTGTTTGTCAGTGAATGTGTGCATGTGTGCTCTCCCAAGTGTGTAAAGCAGATGTATGTGCTACTATGAGTTTTCATTGGATGGTGCTGTTCTCTGCTGCCTTAGAACTTGCTTAATAGGTGTGAAATCTCCATGCTTCTGTACCCTTCTTATATGTTATTATCTATCCATAATATAAAAAATCTCCCTTTTAGGTAGAACATCCATTGGCACTGGACAACCTGAATACCTATACATAGCAGCCCTATCCTCATCACTGATATTTTATCTGACCTTTGTGCAATCAACAATATTGAGGAAAATCTGGGCACCTGGTAGTCCTTTTTGTTGCTGGTGTTACCTTTGGGTAGTGGCGAGTAGGAGTGGGTTTTAGCCCTGTTCGACTTGCCTCTCTAGAACAACTGCAGCCAATATTGCCAACCATGTACTATTTGGTGCTTGACATGTTCCAAGGTCACTTTCATTGGACATTACAAAATATCTGTTCACCAGAGGGAAGTTAAATTTCTCTGCATTATTCACAGATTACTAAGATTATCCCAGAACTTCTGCTGCAGACTAACTCATTTTCCTAAATGGTTTTGTCTAATAATGTTTCTTCTTCTATCTAAATGCAGTATATTCTAGGTGAGCCAAACATAAACAGAGCCACTAGTATATTTTATAAAGACAGTATTATTCTCTTATCAGAAGTAATTAATGCCTTTTCAGAAGCTAATGAATTAGCTTCTATTTTGCAATTTGGTTGAGTTAATCCATGAGGCTAATTGCATTTGTTCAATGAATCCCATTTCCAAATGATGCTTTCTACATAATGAAGCCTTCTCTTTGGAAGTTCACTTTGTAGACTCACTCAATCTGATGAATATATTATGCATTTTCTGGACACCTACAAATATAAATGATTAATACTAGTTACTACAAAAGATGAGACAATAAAGACAGTTCATAGCTCTGAATGAGGTGAGGTGATTGAGGGCATATGAGACACACCTGGATTTTACTTTATGTCATGTGTATAATGAAAAAACTGCTAGGTTTTTTTTTTATTTTACAAATATTAAATTATATCCTAATGTAATTTTTTTCAAACTAAGATTCACAAAGATTTTGATATTCCTTCCATAACTAAAGAAAAAAAATTAAGAATAAAAGAATCTAGAGATGGTTTTGAAAGTTGGCAAGCCTTCAATGGCCAGGAAAATATAACTAGGTAGCAAGAAGTGGGTCTCTATGAGGAGAAAAATGGCAAGAACAGGGCTGGAAAATAAGAAAGCAAATGGCTTATAGTGGGGCATTAAGGAGGACATTCTTGGCCAGTGGTTGTGTTCTCAAAAGTGGAGTTGCCTTGGTAGGTTAAACCAGACTAAAGAGACTTTGAACAGTAAAATAGGTATTAGATCTCCTGTGACCAAATCTCACATCCTTCCCCAACTTCATTCAACTCAGGGGGAAACCAATTTAGTTCAATAAATTTCTGCAGTGAATTTTTCACTTCTAATATCACTCCCTTTTCGCCTGTAATAGATTTTTCCCCTCCCAATCAAGATTTCCTTCACTTACTGATTTTTCTATTTATCTTCTTTTTTATATAAAATGCTGAAAAAACCCTCTTGCTTCAAAATAGAAAGAGAAGGGCTGGCTGGAACCCAGACCATGGCAGGGGTAGTGGGTCCCTTAACATGCTTTGACACTATGGGAGTGAGAAGACCAAGAGGAATGTGGCATATTTGGTGCGTTGACTCAGGAGATTGGCCCATGCAGTTAGATGTGCAACATATAATCACCATTGGAAATGTGGGTCCACAGCACCAGGATCAGAATACTGTTAATATTGTACTTAGTGTTGGGATCCTGATGCCTACCTTCAACACATACAAAGGAATGGGTCTTGCAAATTATATCTTTAAAAAAGACAATTTGGTGGACCCAAGATGGCCGAATAGCAAGAGCTCCGGTCTACAGCTCCCAGCGTGAGCGGCACAGAAGACGGGTGATTTCTTCATTTCCGTTTGAGGTACCGGGTTCATCTCACTAGGGAGGGCCAAACAGTGGGTGCAGGACAGTCGATGCAGCGTACTGAGCACGAGCCGAAGCAGGGGGAGGCATTGCCCTGATTTCACACATCTCTGAGATCAAATGCAAGGCAGCAGGTGGGGAGGGCGAACTGCCCAGGCTTGTTTAGGCTCGAACTGGGTGGAGCCCACCACAGCGAAAGGAGGCCTGCCAGCCTCTGTAGGCTCCACCTCTGGGGGCAGGGCACAGACAAAAATTCAGCAGGAACCTCTGCAGAATTAAATGTCCCTGTCTGACAGCTTTGAAGAGAGTAGTGGTTCTCCCAGCACGCAGCTGGAGATCTGAGAATGGACAGACTGCCTCCTAAAGTGGGTCCCTGACCCCCGAGCAGCCTAACTGGGAGGGATCCCCCAGTAGGGACAGACTGCCACCTCACTCGGCCAGGTACTCCTCTGAGACAAAACTTCCAGAGGAACTATCAGACAGCTGAATGTGTGGTCTCACGAAAATCCACTGTTCTGCAGCCACCGCTGCTGACACTTAGCCAAACAGGGTCTGGAGTGGACCTCTAGCAAACTCCAACAGACCTGCAGTTGAGGGTCCTGTCTGGTAGAAGGAAAACTAACAAACAGAAAGGACACCCACAACAAAAATACATCTGTACATCACCATCATCAAAGACCAAAAGTAGATAAAACCACAAAGATGGGGAAAAAACAGAGCAGAAAAACTGGAAACTCTAAAAAGCAGAGCACCTCTCCTCCTCCAAAGGAACGCAGTTCCTCACCAGCAATGGAACAAAGCTGGATGGAGGATGACTTTGACGAGTTGAGAGAAGAAGGCTTCAGACGATCAAACTACTCTGAGCTACGGGAGGAAATTCAAAACAAAAGCAAAGAAGTTAAAAACTTTGAAAAAAAATTAGACGAATGGATAACTAGAATAACCAATGGAGAGAAGGGCTTAAAGGAGCTGATGGAGCTGAAAGCCAAGTTTCGAGAACTACACAAAGATTGCAGAAGCCTCAGGAGCTGATGCGATCAACTGGAAGAAAGGGTATCAGTGATGGAAGATGAAATGAATGAAATGAAGTGAGAAGGGAAGTTTAGAGAAAACAGAATAAAAAGAAACGAACAAAGCCTCCAAGAAATTTGGGACTATGTAAAACGACCAAACCTACGTCTGATTGGTGTACCTGAAAGTGACAGGAAGAATGGAACCAAGTTGGAAAACACTCCGCAAGATATTATCCAGGAGAGCTTCCCCAGTCTATGAAGGCAGGCCAACATTCAGATTCAGGAAACACAGAGAACGCCACAAAGATACTCCTCGAGAAGAGCAACTCCAAGACACATAATTGTCAGATTCACCAAAGTTGAAATGAAGGAAAAAATGTTAAGGGCAGCCAGAGAGAAAGGTCGGGTTACCCACAAAGGGAAGCCCATCAGACTAACAGCTGATCTCTCAGCAGAAACTCTACAAGCCAGAAGAGAGTGGGGGCCGATATTCAACATTCTTAAAGAAAAGAATTTTCAACCAGAATTTCATATCCAGCCAAACTAAGCTTCGTAAGTGAATGAGAAATAAAATACTTTACAGACAAGCAAATGCTGAGTGATTTTGTCACCACTAGGCCTGCCCTAAAAGAGCTCCTGAAGGGAGCACTAAACATGGAAAGGAACAACTGGTACCAGCCACTGCAAAAACATGCCAAATTGTAAAGACCATCGAGGATAGGAAGAAACTGCATCAACTAACGAGCAAAATAACCAACTAACATCATAACGACAGGACAAAATTCACACATAACAATATTAACTTTAAATGTAAATGGGCTAAATGCTCCAATTAAAAGACACAGACTGGCAAACTGGATAAGGAGTCAAGACCCATCAATGTGCTGTATTCAGGAAACCCATCTCACGTGCAGAGACACACATAGACTCAAAATAAAGGGATGGAGGAAGATCTATCAAGCAAATGGAAAACAAAAAAAGGCAGGGATTGCAATCCTAGTCTCTGACAAAATAGACTTTAAACCAACAAAGATCAAAAGAGACAAAGAAGGCCATTACATAATGGTAAAGGGATCAATTCAACAAGAAGAGCTAAGTATCCTAAATATATATGCACCCAACACAGGAGCACCCAGATTCATAAAGCAAGTCCTGAGTGACCTACAAAGGGACTTAAACTCCCACATAATAATAATAGGAGATTGTAACACCCCACTGTCAACATTAGTCAGATCAACGAGAGAGAAAGTTAACAAGGATATCCAGGAATTGAACTCAGCTCTGCACAAAGTGGACCTAATAGACATCTACAGAACTCTGCACCCCAAATCAACAGAATATACATATTTTTCAGCACCACACCACACCTATTCCAAAATTGACCACAAAGTTGGAAGTAAAGCTCTCCTCAGCAAATGTAAAAGAACAGAAATTATAACCAACTCTCTCAGACCACAGTGCAATCAAACTAGAACTCAGGATTAGGAAACTCACTCAAAACCGCTCAACTACATGGAAACTGAACAACCTGCTCCTGAATGACTACTGGGTAAATAATGAAATGAAGGCAGAAATAAAGATAGTCTTTGAAACCAATGAGAACAAAGACACAACATACCAGAATCTCTGGGACACATTCAAAGCAGTGTGTAGAGGGAAATTTATAGCACTAAATGCCCACAAGAGAAAGCAGGAAAGATCCAAAATTGACACCCTAACATCACAATTAAAAGAACTAGGAAAGCAAGAGCAAACACATTCAAAAGCTAGCAGAAGGCAAGAAATAACTAAAATCAGAGCAGAACTGAAGGAAATAGAGACACAAAAAACCCTTCAAAAAGTTAATGAATCCAGGAGCTGGTTTTTTGAAAAGATCAACAAAATTGATAGACCGCTAGCAAGACTAATAAAGAAGAAAAGAGAGAAGACTCAAATAGATGCAATAAAAAATGAAAAAGGTGATATCACCACTGATCCCACAGAAATACAATCTACCATCAGAGAATACTACAAACACCTCTACGCAAATAAACAAGAAAATCTAGAAGAAATGGATAAATTCCTCGACACATACACCCTCCCAAGACTAAACCAGGAAGAAGATGAAACTCTGAATAAACCAATAACAGGCTCTGAAATTGTGGCAATAATCAATAGCTTACCAGCCAAAAAGAGTCCAGGACCTGATGGATTCACAGCCGAATTCTACCAGAGGTACAAGGAGGAACTGGTATCATTCCTTCTGAAACTATTCCAATTGATAGAAAAAGAGGGAATCCTTCCTAACACATTTTATGAGGCCAGCATCATCCTGATACCAAAGCTTGGCAGAGACATAACCAAAAAAGAGAATTTTAGACCAATATCCTTGATGAACATTGATGCAAAAATCCTCAATAAAATACTGGCGAACCGAATCCAGCAGCACATCAAAAAGCTTATCCACCATGATCAAGTGGGCTTCATCCCCGGGATGCAAGGCTGGTTCAACATACGCAAATCAATAAATGTAATCCAGCATATAAACAGAACCAAAGACAAAAACCACATGATTATCTCAATAGATGCAGAAAAGACCTTTGACAACATTCAACAACCCTTCATGCTAAAAACTCTCAGTAAATTAGGTATTGATGGGACATATCTCAAAATAATAAGAGCTATCTATGACAAACCCACAGCCAATATCATACTGCATGGGCAAAAACTGGAAGCATTCCCTTTGAAAACTGGCACAAGACAGGGATGCCCTCTCTCACCACTCCTATTCAACATAGTGTTGGAAGTTCTGGCCAGGGCAATCAGGCAGGAGAAGGAAATAAAGGGTATTCAATTAGGAAAAAAAGGAAGTAAAATTGTCCCTGTTTACAGATGACATGATTGCATATCTAGAAAACCCCATTGTCTCAGCCCAAAATCTCCTTAAGCTGATTAGCAACTTCAGCAAAGTCTCAGCATACAAAATCAAGGTACAAAAATCACAAGCATTCTTGTACACCAATCACAGACAAACACAGAGCCAAATCATGAGTGAATTCCCATTCACAATTGCTTCAAAGA
>NW_026654783.1:0-8144 GCF_009828535.3 Hylobates moloch
AATCAAAAGTAAGGTTCAACTCTGTTAGGTGAATGCACAGATCAGAAAGAAGTTTCACAGAATCCTTCTGTGTAGTTTTTATTTCAAGATAATCCTTTTTCCAGTATAGGCCTCTTAGCGCTCCTAATGTCCACTTGCAGTTTCTACAGAAAGAGTGTTTCAGAACTGCTCAATCATAAGTAAGGTTGAACACTGTTAGCTGAATGGAAAGAACAGAAAGAAGTTTACCAGAATGCTTCTGTGTAGTATTTATTTGAAGATATTCCTTTTTCCAACGTAGGCCTGTTAGCGCTCCGAATGTCCACTTGCAGTTTCTACAGAAAGAGTGTTTCAGAAATGCTCAATCAAAAGTGAGGTTCAACTCTGTTCGTTGAATGCACAGAACAAGAAGATGTTTCACAGAATGCTTGTGTGGAGATTTTCTTTGGAGATATTCCTTTTTCATCTATATGCCTTTTAGCGCTCCGAATGTCCACATGCAGTTTTTACAGAGTGTTTCAGAACTGCTCAATCAAAAGGAAGGTTCAACTCTGTTATTTGAATGCGCAGAACAGAAAGGACTTTCACAGAATGTTTCTGTGTAGTTTTTATTTGAAGATATTCCGTTTTACACTATAGACATTTTAGCGCTCCGAATGTCCACTTGCAGTTTCTACAGAAAGAGTGTTTCAGAACTCTCAATCAAAAGTAAGGTCCTACTGTGTTACTTGAACGCAGAGAACAGAAAGATGTTTCACAGAATGCTTCTCTGTAGTTTTTATTTAAAGATATTCATTTTTCACTATTGGCCCCTTAGCGCTCCAGATGTCCACTTGCAGTTTCTACAGAAAGAGTGTTTTAGAACCACTCAATCAAAAGTAAGGTTCAACTCTGTTAGTTGAATGCACAGAACACAAAGAAGTTGCACAGAATGCTTCTCGGTTGTTTTTATTTGAAGATATTAGTTTTTCCACTATAGGCCCCTTAGCGCTCAGAATGTCCACTTGCGGTTTCTACAGAAAGAGTGTTTCAGAACTGCTCAATCAAAAGTAAGGTTCAAATCTCTTAATTGAATGCACAGATCAGAAAGAAGTTTCACAAAATGCTTCTCTGTAGTTTTTATTTGAAGATATTCGTTTTTCCACTATAGGCCCCTTAGCGCTCTGAATGCCGACTTGTAGTTTTTACAGAACCAGTGTTTCAGAACTGCTCAATCAAAAGTAAGGTTCAACTCTGTTACTTGAGTGCACAAAACAGAAAGAAGTTTCACAGAATGCTTCTGTGTAGTTTTTATTTGAAGATATTCCTTTTTGAACTATAGGCCTCCTGGCGCTCTGAATGTCCACTTGCAGTTTCTACAGAAAGAGCGTTTCAGAACTGTTCAATCAAAAGTAAGCTTCAACTCTGTTAGTTGAAAGCACAGAACAGAAAGACGTTTCACAGAATACTTCTGTGTTTTTTTCTTTAAAGATATTCATTTTTCCACTATAGGCCCCTTAGCACTCCAAATGTAAAACTTGCCGTTTCTACAGAAAGAGTGTTTCAGAACTGCTCAATCAAAAGTAAGGTTCAACTCTGTTAGTTGAATGCACAGAACACAAAGAAGTTTCACAGAATGCTTCTGTGTAGTTTTTATTTGAAGGTATTTGGTTTTCCACAATAGGTCTCAGTGCTCCGAATGTCCACTTGCAGTTTCTACAGAAAGAGTGTTTCACAGCTGCTCTATCAAAAGTAAGGTCCAACTCTGCTAGCTGAATGCACAGATCAGAAGGAAGTTTAACAGAATGGTTCTGTGTAGTTTTAATTTGAAGATATTCCTTTTTCCACTATAGGCCTCTTAACGCTCCGAATGTCCACTTGCAGTTTTTACAGAAAGAGTGTTTCAGAACGGCTAAATCAAAAGTTAGTTTCAACTCTCTTAGTTGAATGTACAGAACAGAAAGAAGTTTCACAGAATGATTCTGTGTAGTTGTTATTTGAAGATATTCCTTTTTCCACTATAGGCCCAATAGCGCTCCGAATGTTCACTTGCACTTTCTACATAAAGAGTGTTTCAGAACTGCTCAACAATAGGTAAGGTTCAACTCTGTTAATTGAATGCACAGAACAGAAAGAAGTTTCACAGAATGTTTCTGTGTAGTTTTTATTTGAAGATATCTGTTTTTCCACTATAGGCCTCTTAGCGTTCATAATGTCCACTTGCAGTTTCTACAGAAAGACTGTTTCAGAACTCCTCAATCAAAAGTATGGCTGAACTCGGTTAATTGAATGCACAGATCAGAAAGAATTTTCACGGAATGCTTATGTGTAGTTTTTATTTGAAGTTATTTCTTTTTCCACTATACGCCTTTAAGGGCTCCAAAGGTCCACTTGCAGTTTCTACAGAAAGAGTGTTTCAGAACTGCCAAATCAAAAGCAATATTCAACTCTGTTAGTTGAACGCAAAGAACAGAAAGAGGTATCACAGAATGCTTCTTAGTAGTTTTTATTTTAAGATATTCCTTTTTCCACTATAGGCCCCTTAGCGCTCCGAAGGTCCACTTCTAGTTTCTACAGAAAGACTGTTTCAGAACTGCTCAATCATAAGTAAGGTTGAACTCTGTTAGATGAATGGAAAGAACAGAAAGAAGTTTCCCAGAATGCTTCTGTGTAGTATTTATTTGAAGATATTCCTTTTTCCACCGTAGGCCTCTTAGCACTCCGAATGTCCACTTGCAGTTTCTACAGACAGAGTGTTTCAGAAATGCTCAATCAAAAGTTAGTTTCAACTCTCTTAGTTGAATGTAAACAACAGAAAGAGGTTTCACAGAATGCTTTTTTGTAGTTTTTATTTGAAGGTATTTTTTCCCACTTTAGGCCCTTTAGCGCTCGGAATGTCCACTAGCAGTTTCTACAGAAAGAGTGTTTCAGAACTGCTCAATCAAAAGTAAGGTTCAACTCTGTTACTTGAATGCACACATCAGAAAGACGTTTCACAGAATGCTTCTGTGTAGTTTTTATTTGAAGATATTCCTTTTTCCACTATAGGCCTCTTATCGCTCCGAATGTCCACCTGCAGTTTGTACAGAAAGAGTGTTTCACAACTCCTCAATCAAAAGTAAGGTTCAACTCTGTTAGTTGAATCCACAGAACAGAAATAAGTTTCACAGAATTCATCTGTTTAGTTTTTATTTGAAGATATTCAGTTTTCCTCCATAGGTCGCTTAGCACTCCGAATTTCCACTTTAATTTTCTACAGAAAGAGTGCTTCAGAACTGCTCAATCAAAAGTAAGGTTCAACTCTCTTAGTTGAATGCACAGAACAGAAAGCAGTTTCACAGAATGCTTCTGTGTAGTTTTTATTTGAAGGTATTCGTTTTTCCACTATAGGCTAATTAGTGCTCTGAATGTCCGCTTGCAGTTCGTAAAGAAAGAGTGTTTCAGAACTCCTCAATCAAAAGTAGGGTTCAACTCTGTTAGTTGAATGCACAGAACAGAAAGAAGTTACAAAAAATGCTTCCGTGTAGTTTTTATTTGAAGATAATCCTTTTTCCACGCTAGGCCCCTTAGCGCTCCGAATGTCCACTTGCAGTTTCTACAGAAAAAGTGATTAAGAACTGCTGAATCAAAAGCAAGGTTCAACTCTGTTATTTGAATGCACCGATCAGAAAGTAGTTTCACAGAATGCATCTGTGTAGTTTTTAGTTGAAGATATATGTTTTTACACTATAGGCCCCTTACCGCTCTGATTGTGCACTTGCAGTTTCTACAGAAAGAGTGTTTCAGAGAGGCTTAATCAAAAGTGAGGTTCAACTCTGTTAACTGAATGCACAGATCAGAAAGACGTTTCACAGAATGCTTCTGTGTTGTTTTTATTTGAAGATATTCCTTTTTCCACTATAGGCCTCTTAGCGCTTTGAATGTCCACTTGCAGTTTTTACAGAAAGAGTGTTTCAGAACTGCTCAATCAAAAGTAAGGTTCAACTCTGTGAGTTGAATGCACAGAACAGAAAGAAGTTTCACATAATGCTTCTGTGCAGTTTTTATTTGAAGATAGTCGTTTATCCACTATAGGTCCCTTAGCGCTCCGAGTGTCCACTTGCAGTTTCTACAGAAAGAGTGTTTCAGAACTGCTCAATCAAAAGTGAGGTTCAACTCTGTTAGTTGAAAGCACAGAACTGAAAGAAGTTTCACAGAGTGCTTCTGTTTAGTTTTTATTTGAAGATATTCCTTTTTGCACTATAGGCCTTTTTGCACTCCGAATGTCCACTTGCAGTTTCAACAGAAAGAGTGTTTCACAACTCCTCAATCAAATGTAAGGTTCAACTCTGTTAGTTGAATGCACAGAACAGAAAGAAGTTTCACAGAATGATTCTGTGTAGTTTTCATTTGAAGATATTTCTTTTTCCCCTATAGGCTTTTTAGCGCTCGAAATTTCAACTTGCAGTTTCTACAGAAAGAGTGTTTCAGAACTGCTCAATCAAAAGTAAGGTTCAACTCTGTTAGCTGAATGCAGAGAACAGGAAGAAGTTTCACAGAATGCTTCTGTGTAGTTTTTATTTGAAGATAATCTTTTTTCCACTATAGGACCCTTAGCAATCAGAATGTCCACGTGCAGTTTCTACCGAAAGAGGGTTTGAGAACTGCTCAACCAAAGGTAAGGTTCAAATCTGTTAGTTGAACGCACAGAAAAGAAAGACGTTTCACAGAATGCTTCTGTGTAGTTTTTATTTGAAGATATTCCTTTTTCCACTGTAGGCCCAACAGCGCTCCGAATTTTCACTTGCACTTTCTACATAAAGAGTGTTTCAGAACTGCTCAACAATAAGTAAGGTTCAACTCTGTTAGTTGAATGCACAGAACAGCAATAAGTTTCACAGAATTCATCTGTTTAGTTTTTATTTGAAGATATTCTGTTTTCCTCCATTGGTCTCTTAGGGCTCTGAATGTCTACTTGCAGTTTCTACAGAAAGAGTGTTTCAGAACTCCTCTAACAAAAGTAGGGTTCAACTCTGTTAGTTCAATGCACAGAACAGAAAGAAGTTTCAAAAAATGCTTCTGTGTAGTTTTTATTTCAACATAATCCTTTTTCCACTATAGGCCTCTTAGCACTCCTAATGTCCACTTGCAGTTTCTACAGAAAGAGTGTTTCAGAACTGCTCAATCATAAGTAAGGTTGAACTCTGTTAGCTGAATGGAAAGAACAGAAAGAAGTTTCCGAGAATGCTTCTGTGTAGTATTTATTTGAAGATATTCCTTTTTCCAATGTAGGCCTGTTAGCGCTCTGAATGTCCACTTGCAGTTTCTACAGAAAGAGTGCTTCAGAAATTCTCAATCAAAAGTGAGGTTCAACTCTGTTCGTTGAACGCACAGAACAGGAAGATGTCTCACAGAATGCTTCTGTGTAGTTTTTATTTGAAGATATTTAGTTTTCCACAATAGGTCTCAGTGCTCCAAATGTCCACTTGCAGTTTCTACAGAAAGTGTTTCACAGCTGCTCTATCAAAAGTAAGGTTCAACTCTGCGAGTTGAATGCACAGATCAGAAGGAAGTTTAACAGAATGCTTCTGTGTAGTTTTAATTTGAAGATATTCCTTTTTCCACTATAGACCTCTTAGCGCTCCGAATGTCCAATTGCAATTTCTACAGACAGAGTGTTTCAGAACGGCTAAATCAAAAGTTAGTTTAACTCTCTTAGTTGAATGTACAGAACAGAAAGCAGTTTCACAGAATGCTTTTTTGTAGTTTTTATTTGAAGGTATTTTTTCCCACTTTAGGCCCTTTAGCGCTCGGAATGTCCACTAGCAGTTTCTACAGAAAGAGTGTTTCAGAACTGCTCAATCAAAAGTAAGGTTCAACTCTGTTACTTGAATGCACACATCAGAAAGACGTTTCACAGAATGCTTCTGTGTAGTTTTTATTTGAAGATATTCTTTTTCCACTATAGGCCTCTTATCACTCCGAATGTCTACCTGCAGTTTGTACAGAAAGAGTGTTTCAAAACTCCTCAATCAAAAGTAAGGTTCAACTCTGTTAGTTGAATGCACAGAACAGAAATAAGTTTCACAGAATTCATCTGTTTAGTTTTTATTTGAAGATATTCCGTTTTCCTCTGTAGGTCGCTTAGTGCTCCGAATGTCTACTGGCAGTTTCTACAGAAAGAGTGTTTCAGAACTGCTCAATCAAAAGAAGGTTCATCTCTGTTAGTTGAATGCACAGATCAGAAAGAAGGTTCACAGAATGCTTCTGTGTAGTTTTTATTTGAAGATATTCCTTTTTCCCCATAGGCCTTTTAGCGCTCCGAATGCCGACTTGTAGTTTTTACAGAACCAGTGTTTCAGAACTGCTCAATCAAAAGTAAGGTTCAACTCTGTTACTTGAGTGCACAAAACAGAAAGAAGTTTCACAGAATGCTTCTGTGTAGTTTTTATTTGAAGACATTTCTTTTTCCTCTATAGGCCTCTTAGCCCTCTGAATTTCCACATTATTTTCTACAGAAAGAGTGTTTCAGAACTGCTCAATCAAAAGTAAGGTTCAACTCTGTTAATTGAATGCACAGAACAGAAAGCAGTTTCACAGAATGCTTCTGTGTAGTTTTTATTTGAAGGTATTCCTTTTTCCACTATAGGCTACTTAGTGCTCCGAATGTCCACTTGCAGTTCGTAAAGAAAGAGTGTTTCAGAACTCCTCAATCAAAAGTAGGGTTCAACTCTGTTAGTTGAATGCACAGAACAGAAAGAAGTTTCAAAAAATGCTTCTGTGTACTTTTTATTTGAAGATATTCTTTTTTCCACTATAGGACCCTTAGTGCTCAGAATGTCCACGTGCAGTTTCTACAGAAAGATGGTTTCAGAATTGCTCAACCAAAGGTAAGTTTCAAATCTGTTAGTTGAACGCACAGAACAGAAAGACGTTTCACAGAATGCTTCTGTGTGGTTTTTATTTGAAGATATTCCTTTTCCCACTATAGGCCCAATAGCGCTCCAAATGTTCACTTGCACTTTCTACATAAAGAGTGTTTCAGAACTCCTCAACAATAAGTAAGGTTCAACTCTGTTAATTGAATGCACAGAACAGAAAGAAGTTTCACAGAATGTTTCTGTGTAGTTTTTATTTCAAGATATTCGTTTTTCCACTATAGGCCTCTTAGCGTTCAGAATGTCCACTTGCAGTTTCTACAGAAAGAGTGTTTCAGAACTCCTCAATCAAAAGTAAGGCTCAACCCGGTTAATTGAATGCACACATCAGAAAGAATTTTCACGGAATGCTTATGTGTAGTTTTTATTTGAAGTTATTTCTTTTTCCACTATAGGCCTTTAAGGGCTCCAAATGCCCACTTGCAGTTTCTACAGAAAGAGTGTTTCAGAACTGCCCAATCAAAAGCAATATTCAACTCTGTTAGTTGAATGCACAGAACAGAAAGAGGTATCACAGAATGCTATGGTGTAGTTTTTATTTTAAGACACTCCTTTTTCCACTATAGGCCCCTTAGCGCTCCGAATGTCCACTTGCAGTTTCCACAGAAAGACTGTTTCAGAACTAAACAATCATAAGTAAGGTTGAACTCTGTTAGATGAATAGAAAGAACAGAAAGAAGTTTCCCAGAATGATTCTGTGTAGTATTTATTTGAAGATATTCCTTTTTCCACCGTAGGCCTTTTAGCGCTCCGAATGTCCACTTGCAGTTTCTACAGAAAGAATGTTTCAGAAATGCTCAATCAAAAGTGAAGTTCAACTCTGTTCATTGAACGCACAGAACAGGAAAATGTTTCACAGAATGCTTGTCATCTATAGGCCTTTTAGCGCTCCAAATGTCCACTTGCAGTTTTTACAGAAAGAGTGTTTCAGAACTGCTCAATCAAAAGGAAGGTTCAACTCTGTTAGTTGAATGCACAGAACAGAAAGGAGTTTCACAGAATGTTTCTGTGTAGTTTTTATTTGAAGATATGCCGTTTTACACTATAGACATCTTAGCGCTACGAATGTCCACTTGCAATTTCTGCAGAAAGAGTGTTTCAGAACTGCTCAATCAAAACTAAGGTCCTACTGTGTTACTTGAATGCAGAGAACAGAAAGATGTTTCACAGAATGCTTCTCTGTAGTTTTTATTTAAAGATATTCATTTTTCACTATTGGCCACTTAGGGCTCCAGATGTCCACTTGCAGTTTCTACAGAAAGAGTGTTT
>NW_026654784.1:0-8144 GCF_009828535.3 Hylobates moloch
ATAATTTTAGTACTTATCTTCATTATTTACTTTCTTGTACTTATTCTGGGTCTAGTGTTTTTCTTTTTCTCTTAAATTGAAAACTTAAATAATTGATTTTAGGCCTTTATTATTTTCTAAAATAATAAATACTGCTTTAGGTGCATTCCACAAATCTTAATGTGCTGTGTTTTCCTTATCATTAACAAAAAAATTCATTTTCAGTTTTTCTTAGATCCATTGGTTACTTGAAGCCATCTGCCTTAATTTTCAAAATTTTGAGATTTTCTATATATCCTTTTGTTAGTGGCATTTAGAACTTTATATAGAATAAAGTAGCTTCAATTTTAGTAAATGTTTATGTACTAAATATTTTAAATAAAAGCAGAGGCTATTAGAGTGTATAAATATCAAGATTTAATTGTATGCTGTCTACAAGAAAACCACTTTTCTTGTATGGTTAGAGAATATGCTCTGTTTTATTTCAATACTTCTAAATTGACTGACACTTGTTTTATGGCCAAAATGTCTCCTATCTTAATGAGCATTATATGTATAGTTCAGAAAATTAACAACAAAGTATTCTGTTATTTGAGGATGGAAAAATCAATAAATGTGAATTGATTTAACTCATTTGATAGTGTCGTTTAAATCTATTATATCTTTACTAATTTTCTGTTTACTTGCTTTATCAATTACTGAGAAAGGAGTTTTGAAATCTCCAGCTGTAATTCTGATATTGCCTAATTCTCCTTTCGGTTCTATCAGTTTTTCCTTCATGCATTTTTATAGGTTATTGTGTACATAATATTGTATTCTTATGGATTGTTGATTAATGGAAACCTTTATCATTATGAAATGGCTATGTTCCTAATCAAACTTCTTATACTTCCCCGATATTAATATAGCCACTCCAACTTTATTATGATTAGTGTTGGTATGGAATATGTTTCCCTATCATTTCCCTTGTATCCTGTCTGTATTTTTATATTACAAGTGGTTTTCGACCAGGCGCAGTGGCTCACGCCTGTAATCCCAAAACATTGGGAGGCCAAGGCAGGCAGATCACTTGAGGCCAGGAGTTTGAGACCAGCCTGGACAACATGATGAAACCCCATCTCTATTAATAATACAAAAAAATTAGCTAGGGGTGGTGGGGTGCACTTATAATCCCAGCTACTTAGGAGGCTGAAGCACAAGAATTGCTTGAAGCCAAGAGGCAGAGGTTGCAGATCACGCCACTGCATTCCAGCCTGGGTGACGGAGTGAAACTATGTCTCTAAATAAATAAATAAATAGTGGTTTTCTTGTAGACAACATACAATTAAATCTTGATATTTATACACTCTAATACCCTCTGCTTTTATTTAAAATATTTAGTACACAAACATTTACTAAAACTATTTAACATACAGTGAGACCATCAATATTTGCTATTTTTTTTTAACTATCATCAACTGGGAAATGCAGACTTATCTGAAAAAATAATTTTTGTCCAGTTTCAAAATTGAAACTTTTCCAAGAAGTATGATTATTTGTGAATGGAGCAAAATACTAAGGGCATATGCAAGAAATGCATAAGGAAGGAAGGAAGAGATGAGCAGGCCTGAAGTTAATGGAAACATATGAACGATGGATTATGGAACCTGATAATATGAAGACAGTATTGGAGCCCAATGCCTGGAAGGAATCAACAGCAAATTTAAAAATAATAGTACAAGGTTTTGGAAAGAGTGTAGTTAAGAGTAAAGAAAGTTTTAGGTCGGGCGCGGTGGCTCACGCCTGTAATCCTAGCACTTTGAGAGGCTGAGGCCAGCGGCTCACGAGGTCAGATGGAGACCATCCTGGCTAACATGGTGAAACCCCGTCTCTACTAAAAATACAAAAAAATTAGCTGGGCATGGTGGCGGGCGCCTGTAGTCCCAGCTAGTCAGGAGGCTGAGGCAGGAGAATGGCATGAACCCAGGAGGCGGAGTTTGCAGTGAGCCAAGATTGTGCCACTGCACTCCAGCCTGGGTGACAGAGACTCCATCTCAAAAAAAAAAAAAAAAAAAAGACAGAGTAAAGAAAATTTTAGATTAACATCTAATTTCTCACTGGAAGATCAAGTAAATGCTAAGAATATAATTTTCACCACGTTGTAAATATTGAAAACTTAAAACTGATATATCACTTTAACAATGTAATATATTTAATATACTTACTATAGCAATTTAATATGTGCCATCCATTATAAAAGTATGTGAATAAGTTCCTCTTTAAATGATTAATATTTCACATGACTCATTTTTAACCTTAATTTGTATTTCCATTTCACTTCTCCCACAGAATTTTATCTGAGTGACATGTTTCTATGTTTGAAAGTCTTTGATTTAACATCCTATTTACATTTCTGCAACAAGAATATGTATATAAATTAATTTTTGTAAATTTATGCTATTTTTTTTCCTGGATTTAGTATTCATGCAATTGTTAGTAGTAGCCAATTGATAAAAACATTCGGCAAGTCAGTTTCCTCCCAGTTCACTACTTTAAAAAATAAGCTGGTAATTTAACATTGTTTATTTTAAATTATAGATGATGTGATTCAGATATATAATGCTGAAGTTCATGCAACTGGACAAAATTAATATAAACATCCTCCTGCTATTCCCACCTGCTTTTTTATATAAATACATGGCCTTAGTCTTTAAACTATGAAAAACAAATTATTAATTTAGGAATAAATTTGATACTAAACCTTCTCCCATTCTAGTAATAAACAATCGTTGCCCAAGTAAACAACACTTTTTAAAAATGTATATTCATCTCATTAAGAGAGGCATTGTTAATAAAATGTTATATTTAATAATTATCAAATTTTGTGAGACAACATGGTCTTATAAAGACAGAAAGAGTTTCTCTAAAGACTCCACCAACAAACTTGTTAGGACTTATAAACAAATTTAGTAAAGTTGCAGGATACAAAATCAGGATACAAAAATCAGTAGCATTTCTATGCAAGTCAAAATCACAATGAAATACCATCTCACAACAGTCAGAATGGCTACTATTAAAAAGTTAAAAAATAACAAGTGCTGGTGAGGTTGTGGACAAAAAGGAATGCTTATACACTGCTGGTGGAAGTGTAAATTAGTTCAATCATTATGGAAAATGGTGATAACTCCTCAAAGACCTCAAATCAGAATTACCATTAGACCCTGCAATTCCACCCAAAATTCCAATCTGGGTTATATACCCAAAGGAATGTAAATTGTTCTATTATAAAGACACATGTGTGTTTATGTTCATTGCAGCCCTATTCACAATAGCAAAGACATGGAATCAACTTAAATGCCCATCAACCGTAGACTGGATCAAGAAAATGTGGTACGTCACAGAATACTTCTCAGCCATAAAAAAGAACAAGATCATGTCCTTTGCAAGAACATGGATGGAGCTGGAATCCATTATCCTTAGCAAATTAATTCAGGAACAGAAAACCAAACACCATGTGTTCTTACTTATAAGTGGGAGCTAAAAAATGAGAAGACATGGACACAAAGAGAGGATCAATGGACACTTAAGCCTGTTGGAAGGTGGAGGTTGAGAGGAAGGAGAGGATCAGGAAACACACCTAATGGGTACTAGGCTTAATAATTGGGTGATGAAATAATACGTACAACAAACCTCATGATACAAGTTTACCTATATAACCAACCTGCACATGTTTCCCTGAACTTAAAAGTTAAAAAAAAACAAAAAGCATAACATATATTCTTTGTTAAAAATGGAAAGAATACAATTCTACATAAATTTGAACATAAAATTAGCCTGTGTCCAATTTCCCATTTTGTGCATAGTCAGTCAATTACATCTATGTAAAATACTTGTCATTTTTTAAGGCTTACAAAAGTGCACTTTAACAGTTCGTCTTTTTTTTTTTTTTGAGACAGAATCTCGCTCTGTTGCCCAGGCTGGAGTGCAGTGGTGCAATCTCGGCTCACTGCAACCTCCACCTCCCAGGTTCACACAATTCTCCTGCCTCAGTCTCCCGAGTAGCTGGGACAAGAGGCGCCCGCCACCACACCCAGCTAATTTTTTTGTATTTTTAGTAGAGACAGGGTTTCACCACGTTAGCCAGGATGGTCTCAATCTCCTGACCTCGTGATCCAACCGCCTGGAATTACAGTGCTGGAATTACAGGCGTGAGCCATGACGCCTGGCCAGTTCGTCCACTTCCTTTGTAAAATTATATTAAAGTCATCAGTCATCTTGTTAGTGTATACAGATCTGCCTTATTGTTTAGCAGCTACTCTATTGTGTGGTTGGATTTGGGCATACGTTATGTAACTGAAAGTTTTCTGGTATTACAAATGCTACTACAGTAAATGTCTCTGCACTCAAGTGTTCAAAAAAAAACAGTAGCATTTCTATATACTAAGAGCAAACTATCTCAAAAAGAAACCAAGAAAACAATCCCATTTAGAACAGCTACAAAAAATAAAATACTTAGAAATAAATTTAACCAAAAAGGTAAAAAATCTACACTGAGAACTATCAAGCATTGATGAAAGAAATTGAAGATGACACAAATAAATAGATATCAATTAATATTGTTAAAATGCCTATACTACTCAAAGTCATCTACATATTCAATGCAATTCCTATCAAAATTCCAATGATATGCTTCACAGATATAGAAAAAAAAATCCTCAATTTTTTTTTAATTATACTTTAAGTTCTAGGGTACATGTGCACAACATGCAGGTTTGTTACATATGTATACATGTGCCATGTTGGTGTGCTGCACCCATTAACTCATCATTTACATTAGGTATATCTCCTAATGCTATCTCTCTCCCCTCCCCCCACCCCACGACAGGCCCCAGTGTGTGATGTTCCCTTTCCTGTGTCCAAGTGTTCTCATTGTTCAATTCCCACCTATGAGTGAGAACATGCAGTGTTTGGTTTTTTGTCCTTGCGATAGTTTGCTGAGAATTATGGTTTCCAGAAAAAGATCCCAAGTAGCTAAAGCAATCTTGAACAAAAAGAGCAAATCTGGTGGCACTGCACTACCTAACTTCGAAATATACAACAAAGCTATAGTACCCCTCAAAACAGCATGGTACTGGTATATACAAACACATAGACCAATGGAACACAAATAAATTCATGCATTTATAGCCAACTGATTTTTGACCAACAATGAGAAAAGTCTTGTCAATAAATGGTGTTGGAAAAACTGGATATCCACATTCAGAAAAAGAAAATTAGACCCTTACCTATCAACCAATATAGAAAACCAGCTCAAAATGTATTAGTCTTAAATATAAGACCCAAAACTATGAAACTACTAGCAGAAAACATAAACGAAAAGCCCAATCACATTGGTCTGGGCAATGATATTCTGGGTATAATCTCACAAGCACAAGCACCGAAATCAAAAACAAACAAATGGTTATATTTCAAACTAAAAAGCTTCTGCATGGCAAAGAAACAACAAAGTAAAGAAAGAAGCTACAGAATGAAAAAAATATTTACAACGTTTATATGTGATAAGGTGTTAATATTCAAAACATATAAGGAACTCAACTCCTTATCAAGAAAACAAGTAACTTTAAAAATGGGCAAAAGACCCAAGTAGACATTTCTCAAAAGAAGATATACACATAGTCAACAGATATATAAAAATACTCAACATCACTAAGCATCAGGAAATTAATGCAAATCAAATACAAAATCACCTCATTGCAATTAAAATGAATATTATCAAAAAGACAAAAGATAACAAGTGTTGATGAGAGTGTGGAGAAAAGGAAACCCTTCCACACTGTTGGAGAGAAGGCAAATTAGTACATCTAATATGGGAAACAGTATGGGGTAAAAATTAAAATATAACTACCATATGATCCAGGAATCCTTCTACTGGGTATTTATCCAAAGAAATTGAAATTAGTATGGCAGAGAGATATCCACACTCCCTATGTTTATTGCAGCACTATTCACAATGGCCAAGATACAGAATCAACCTATGGTCCATCAGTGGATGACTGGATAAAGAAAATGTGGTGTATGACACACGATGGAATACTATTGGGCCATGAAAAAGAAGAAAATTCTGGTTTTTTGCAACAACATGGATAAACGTAGAGACATGTTAAATGAAATGTCAGGCACAGAAAGACAAATATGACTGGTCTCATTCATAGGTAGAATCTAAAAATGTTTATATTTCATTGATAAAGAGTTGAATAGTGGCTACCAGAGGCTGGGATGATTATGCAGGGTTGGCTAGTAGGGAGATGTTAGTAAAAGGACACATATTTACAGTTACACAAGAGGAATATGTTCAAAGGATCTACTGTACAGCATGGTGACTATAGCTAATGATGATATATTGAATTCTTGAAAAATCCTGAGAGTGAATAAGTGTCCTTACCACAAAAATGATAACCATGTAAGTTAATTTGTTAGATTTAACCATTCCACATGTATATATACTTCAAAAAATGTCACACATGATAAACACAATATAATTTTAAAAATAATAAATCTGAAAAAAAATTAAAAAGAAGGCTCCTCAATTAAACCAAGCCAAGGATATTCTGCTTAGAAAGTCAGTCTACTCAGGAAACTCCTATGGATCAAAGATTTTGTAACCATAGTATCTATAAAACCTATCATCTGTGCCTGAAAACACAGGTTGCTTTTATCCATAGAAAATTTTTCCACATTGAATCCCCCACAATGCTGCAATAACCACGACTCCTAATAACTTCACACAAACATGCCTCTCTCCCACAACAAGACACAAACTATGGAAAATCAATCAATCTTTATTCTGGATTAATAAAGCTAAAGCATAATACAAATACAAGTTCATATTACCTCACTTAGATCATGCTGCTTATGAATAACAAGGGATCTACTCACTGCTACTCAATGCTGTTCCTCATTGCTATCAAAAAATTCATACTTAAAACCTAAGACCTGCTGTGATAGTATTAATAACTTCGCAAAAGTCCAACCTCTTAAGTCATGAGGCTCCACGCTCGTGAATATAATTAATGCCCTTCTTAAAAAGGTACAAAAAAGCTCCCTTCCTCCTTCTCCCATGTGAAGACACAGCAAGGCATTATCTATGAAGCAGAGAGCAAGCCTTACCAACAATGACTCTACCAGCACCTTAACTTTAAACTTCTCATCCTCCAGACTGTAAACTAGTTCAACCATTGTGGAAGACAGTGTGGCGATTCCTCAAGGATCTAGAACTAGAAATGCCATTTGACCCAGCCATCCCATTACTGGGTATATACCCAAAGGATTATAAATCATTCTGATATAAAGACACATGCACATGTATGTTTATTGTGGCACTATTCACAATAGCAAAGACTTAGAACCAACCCAAATGTCCATCAATGATAGACTGGATTAAGAAAATGTGGCACACATACACCACAGAATACTATGCAGCCATAAAAAAGGATGAGTTCATGTCCTTTGTAGGGACATGGATGAAGCTGGAAACCATCATTCTCAGCAAACTATCACAAGGACCAAAAACCAAACACTGCATGTTCTCACTCATAGGTGGGAACTGAACAATGAGAACACGTGGACACAGAAAGGGGAACATCACACCAGGGCCTGTTGTGGGGTGCGGGTAGGGGGGAGGGATAGCATTAGGAGATATACTTAATGTAAATGACAAGTTAATGGGTGCAGCACACAAACATGGCACATGTATACATATGTAACAAACCTGCACGTTGTGCACATGTACCCTAGAACTTAAAGTATAATAAAATATATATATTTAAAAAAAGATGCCATCTGTTCCAACTGCCAGTGGAAGTTATTTCTCCCTTCCAAGGTCTGTTGGCCAAGAGCTTATCCCTTATTTCCTGCAGGCTTTCAAAAGCATCATTAAGTTCCCAGTCAACACTGGACAAGGAATCTATTCTACTTATTTTCATTACTTCTAACAATTGACTAATTTTATACTTCTAGTCAGGAGATTCCCCTGAACCATGAACACAAAAATCAGTGGAGGAAAGGAGACTTGTGGCAGGACACAGGAGTTTTGTGGAGAAAACATCTGAATTTGTAGACTATTCAACAACAAGAGTTAACAGATATTAGATTCCACGAGGCTATAGATATAGATTATAGCAGTTATC
>NW_026654785.1:0-8141 GCF_009828535.3 Hylobates moloch
GGCCTCCCAAAGTGCTGGGATTACAAGCGTGAGCCACCGCGCCCGGCCTGTATTTTTAGTAGAGATGGGGTTTCACCATGTTGGTCAGGCTGGTCTCGAACTCCTGACTTCAAATAATCCACCTGCCTCGCCCTCCCAAAGTGTTGGGATTACAGGCATGAGCCTTGCAGGGCAATGGGGTAGGTTGTCACTCTCATTTTCCCCAAATTCCTGGCATCTGAGTGCAGCTGAGATGCCTGGGCTCTGCTGGTATGGGGCCCTACCCATTTGCTCTGTTTCTGACATCCCAGGCAGGTGGAACACAGACAGATGTCACCTTCTTGTTTTGAAGGTAAAACAGCAGAGGGGACAAAGGCTTACTTCTCAGTGTTATGCCAAGATACATATTTCCTATGCATTTTTCAGATGCCACGTGGCCCATCTGAGCCGTAATTGTTCTGAAACCACATGCCAGCTCTCATGGCACATGATATTCATTTTCAACAGTTGCCCCTCAAACGACACAAGACGGTTGGCATATCAAGAGATGAAAGGCCAGATGAGGACGCCAGCTAGAGATCTGTGTCTCTCCTTGGTCCAAATTTAGGAATCACTGCAGTGAGATTTAAATAATAGTAATACAGTTGTTTCCATTTATTGAGCATCTACTTTGAGCCAGGCATTGTTCTAAGAACTCTACTTCTCTTGTCCTACTTCCTTCCTTCAAACAGTTTTATAGGTAGATATTATAGTCCTTAATTTTTAGATGAGAAAATGAGACTCAAAAGAGGTTGACACATTTGTCTAGGGCAAACAGCCACCAAGAGACAGAGCTGGGACTGGATTCCATGTTTTTCTGATGGTGGAGCCCAGGGTCTTTAAATTGCATCAGCCCTTATGCAAACATTGGGTTCTCAGGACTTTCTGGTTTTGCCAAAATTGCACTATCAATCAGTGACACATTGGATTAGAGTGCATTAAATGAGAAATATCATTACAAATTGGGGGAGGGCTGACACGAAAAGGTTATTGCTGGCTTGTTTCTAATCCTTGAGGCAGCTGTCGCTTGGTCTCAAGTCCACCAGACTGTGGGTGCAGCAAGGGTAGGGACCAGTGCCCAGCACAGGGCTTGGCAGGCAGGTGCCTCCCAGGTGAATTGGATTTAGGATGATTTTTACCCTTGAGACCTTGAATAAACCCTCATTGGAAAGAGAAATAGTCATCAAGAACAGATGACATTAAAATTGGAAGAATATTATTTATGAATGTTTCACAATTTTAGTTAACAGTTTTCAAAAATATTATGCTCCTTTCCAATATGCTTCCTGACTCTAATTACATCATTTGGATAACACCTTACATCCAATTTCCCCACCTCTAGGCTTTCTCTTCCAATCCAACTAATCTCCCTTGGTCCTACTAGGACAAGGAACATTTTTTTCAAGCACAATCCTCATTAGATCTCTCTCATCGAACCCCTCCATTCTTACAGAACTCTGTGAGCCCCTCTTCAACTTAAAGTTTGGAAATTTTTGATTATGTTTTGATTGATTTTTCTCTCTGAAAATACTACTGTGCCAGACCCAAGTTTTTTTTTAATCGAGGACATTTGTAAAATGAGAATGCACTTCTCGTTTTTCTGAATTAAAAGACATTTCAACTCATCCCTAAGATTGTTTGGGTCAGGTTCCTAGAAGTAGCCCTGGGATGCAGATACTTACACTTGTGGCTTAGTGAGTTCTCATAGAGGAAAAGCCTGTAAGGAAGCGAGGGACACAAGATAAGGCAAGGATGATGCCAATCAAAGTGATGGTTTCAGCTACTTCCACTGATTGACAGGTGGCCTGGTCTCACTCTGATCCCACAGGGAGCTCAGGAGTGTGCGGTGTGCTAGAAGCCAGGGAACCAGACTTTTCTACTCTGAATCAGCCAGGTATTGACTGAGGGTTGCTCTTGGGTTTTTGATGGATGGGGAGGGTACATAACCTCTCAGGCACTGTCAGGCTAGGTGACTTCTGTCTGCTGCAGGCAATTCTCTGGAAAGGCATCTGGGGGATGGGCATGCCCACCAGGTAGAGGAGAGCTAGGCCAGCAACACCAACAGCTCCTACTGTAAAGACAGAGCTCAAATATCACCTCCTCTGTGACTCACTGGGGCAGGGCTGAAAAATTACTGCTTTTTACTATTACGAGCATAGAACTTGCTGCCTTGTTCAACATGTGAATTACTTGCTAGTAATGGAATAAACTGAGGCTTTGGAGCCAGACACACCCTAGTTCAAATCTAGCTTTGTCCCTTATTACCTTTGGTACCTTGAATATCCTGTTACCGATCTGAGCTCAGTTTCTGCCTTGTAGAATTGTTGCAGCACTATGTGAGTTATGGACCCATAGTATCTGGCCCACAAGAGGTTCGTAAAGGCAGACCCAACCAGCAAATGAATGAGCAAACTTGCAGTGAATTTTATGCTTTTCAAAGAGCTGTTAATTCCCATTGCTGTTATTATCCCCACTCTGTGGATGAAGAAACAGTCAACAGATGTGGTCACTTGCAGAACCGGCAGTGCTGGGTTTTATTCTGGGACTCTGTTAAGGAGAAACATGAGTGGATTGGCCGTGTCTCCCCATGCAGCACAACATTTTCACCTCCGAGAAACCCCCAGTGATAATTAGTTTGAAGCCACATTTTATTTTTCTGGATGAGAAGGCAGATCCAAAATAGAATTGATAAAAAGGCAAAACTGGGCCGGACGCGGTGGCTCACATCTGTAATCCCAGCACTTTGGGAGGCCGAGGCGGGCGGATCATGAGGTCAGGAGATTGGGACCATCCTGGCTACCACGGTGAAATTCCATCTCTACTAAAAATACAAAACAAAACAAAAAAAGCCGGGCGTGGTGGTGGGCGCCTGTAATCTCAGCTACTCAGGAGGCTGAGGCAGGAGAATGGCGTGAACCCGGGAGGTGGAGCTTGCAGTGAGTGGATATCGCGCTACTGCACTCCAGCCTGGGTGACAGACTGAGACTCGATCTCAAAAAAACAAACAAACAAAAAACTATGGAGGCAGTATGGAAGCAGGAAAACTACGGAGCAGTCAGTGGTTGTCAGGTTTGGGGGAAGGGAGGGATGAAGAGGGGTAGCACAGAGGATTTTTAGGGCAGTGAAACTACTCTGGATGATACTGTAATAGTGGAGGCATGTCATTATACATTTTTCCAAACCCATAGGATGTATAACACCAAGAATGAACCCTAATGTAAACCATGGGCTTTGGGTAATAATGATGAGTCAATGTGTGTTTATCAGTTATAAAAAATGTACCATTTTGGTGGGGGATAGTGATAATGGGAGGCTAGGCATGTGTCGGGGCAAGAGGCATATGGAAAATCTGTTTTCCTCTCAATTTTGCTGTGAACCTAAAACTACTCTAAAATCTGTTAAAAACTAGAGCTGACATTTATTTGGCACCCACTGGGTGCCAACACTAGGGAAGCATTTTTGTACCTGTTTTAATCCTCATAACCAGGTGGGAAATTTCACCCCCGATTATAGATGGGGCAGAAGAGTTACGTGCTCAAGTCACACATTTATTACGTGGACACCAGGCTCATCCTCTCGGAACACAGGCTGCCTTCTTTGGGAAGGAGAGTTGGCGCCTGCAGTTGTCCTCTGCTGTGGTCTGATCTGACAGTAGCTGCTGCTTCCACACTCATCCTGTGCTGCCTCCTCCCTTGCTGTGTCTCCAGCCCTGCCGAGTGTGGCTGCAGATGGTATTTTTATTGCTGTGGACACACAGAGCTAGACTTTTCGCAGGCCAGTGCCATCTGTCTGCCTGGTGGACCCTGGAGGCTCTTTAGAGCACATGCCATCCAGAGGCCACATTCCACACGCTGCTCAAAGGCAGCCTTGTGTGTGCCCACGTGTGTGCACTTGCCCAAGCCCCTGGGATTAGTCTGTCAGAATGCCTCTCGGGAGAGGTTAGTGTGGCTGTCTCCTGCTGTCTGTCAACAAATGTCCCTCTGCAGTGCCGTGGTGCCTGCAGCCTTGCTGCTCCCTCTGTACACAGAAGGCGGAGGTGGTGCTGGTATAGCCACTCCTCCTCATTCATTCATACATTCCACCTCCGCTTACCGAGCTTCAGCTGAATGCCACCCAGCCTTTGTTCTAAGATGCTCAGAATGTAATGGGAAACACACTGAAGGTAAAAGACAATTATGTCTAGTTTTCAGAGAGAGAAACAATTGTCTGAAATTTGCTATAGCTGCTGCTGCCCTCCAAGGCGAGTGGGTGGATCCACATCAGGGAAATTCTTTATACTCAAGCCTTTCCTCTTTTGTGTATTCTTCCTTGATGGGTTCAGGCAAGGTTAGCCACTTGCTTTTCTGTACACAGCCCCCTGTAGTCACATCTGTGGTGGCAGATGTCATTTCTGTTGTAACTGTCCATGTACTTGTCATGGTCTGCTGTCACACTATGAACTCCTTCAGAAGTTGGATACTGTCTGGTCTTTTTGATCTTTGGATGCAGTATGGTTTTGGAATTAGAGAAATCCAGATTAGACTCCTATAACTGCTGGTTACTAATTCGGCACCAAGACTAGAGGGAATGGAGTGAGTGAATGGAGTGAGGCACTCACCTTAGCTACAGATCTAAGGGGGCAGCAACAAATCCAGTCATCAATATATATACACACACACACACGTATATATGTATGTATATACACATACATATGTATATACACACATATATAAAATATGAATTTTATATAATATATAAAAAACACAAATGGTATATATATATAAATTTGTATTATATATTATATATAAAAAATTTGTATTATATGTACAACTTGTATTATATATATTTGCAGAGAGAGCCTTGCTCTGTTGCCTAGGCTGGAGTGCAGTGGCACAATCTTGACTCACTGCAACCTCTGCCTCCGGGTTCAAGTGATTCTCATGCCTCAGCCACTTGAGTTGCTGGGATTGCAGGCATGCACCACCACATCAAGCAATTTTTTTTGTTTGTTTTTTGTTTTTAGTAGAGATGGGGTTTAACCATGTTAGCCAGGCTGGTCTCGAACTCCGGCCTCAAGAGATCCTCCCGCCTTGGCCTCCCAAAGTGCTGGGATTACAGGCATAAGCCACTGCACCTGGCCCAAGATAAATATTTTAATGCGATATTAAAAAAAATTAACACTTATGCAAAAAGTCCATGATGAACAAAATGTCAGAATTTTAAATAAAGACAAGATCTGGCCCAAAACTTGCATGACCTACCTTTCCATAATACTGGCCCTGTCATACTAAGTTTGCATGAATTTGAATTAATTTCTGCATTAATTTTGGTTTAAAAATATTGCCCTCAAGGAGTTGACATTCTAGTGGGGGACGCGGACATGTGCACAGATAACCATAACAGATGTCCTAAACAAAGTGCCACATACTGTGGGGAGTGCAGCAAAGGATGCAACCCATCTTCCAAGATGGCTGCTTCTGGTAGTGGAGTGGATGTTGGGAAACACTGTCAAGAAGAGGTGATATTTGACCTGGGTCTTGCAAGACAAGTCAGAATTTAACAGCTGGGGGCGAGGTGGATGATGAAAGGGAAGCAGAGGGAATTGCCTGGGAAGAAGCACAGAAGCATGGGAGTGCTGCCATATTTGGGGATTGTCAAGCAAGTTGGGTGTTAGGTTTGATAAGAGGGATTTGATTGGTAAGAGGAATGAGGCTGGGTGTGGTGGCTCACACCTGTAATCCCAGCACTTTGGGAGGAGGAGGCGGGTGGATCACAAGGTCAAGAGATCGAGACCATCCTGGCCAACATTGTGAAACCCAGTCTCTACTAAAAATACAAAAATTAGCCAGGCATGGTGGTGCGTGCCTGTAATCTTGGCTACTCAGGAGGCTGAGGCAGGAGAATCGCTTGAACCAGAGAGTTGGAGGTTGCAGTGAGCCGAGATCACATACCACTGCACTCCAGCCTAGCGACAGAGCAAGCTCCGTTTCTAAATAAATAAATAAATAAATAAATAAATAAATAAATAAGGAATGCTTATTTCCATTCTTGATGTGTTGTATTTCCAAGAACATTCAGGTGACGTTTCCCTGCAGGCAGTTAGAGATCCTGGCCTGGAAATGAGAACGGAAGAGAGATTCACGGGTCAGAAGTTGCAAGAGGTAGGAGATGAAGGCATGAAGGAATGTTTCTGAAAAGAATGGTGCAGGTTATCCAGCCCTTCACAGAAAACCTAACACTGTAGCCTTCTTGAATCTATGAACCTGGTCTATATCTTCATGTACCCAAGTCTTTAATTGTTCTAAGCAGTGCATTGTAGTTTTCAGTGTAGAAGTCTTGCACATTTTTCATTAGATTTATTCCTGGATATTTGATGTTTTTAAAGTTGTTTCTGTAAATAGCGTTGGTTTAAAAATTTTCATTTTCAATTACTTGTTTTTTTAGGTTATATATATTATATGAATAATTATATTCATAATTACATATAGCAAAATGCACGTGTAAGTGTTCAGGTGGATGAGTTTTGACAATTGTATAGACCTGTTTAACCATCATCCCAAACATGATATAGAATATTTCCATTACCTTAGAAAGTACCCTCATACCCCAATCTGGTCAATTTTCTCCTCTTCCAGCCACCCCAGGGAAAACCATTTTTGGATTTCTATTGCCATTGATTTTTTTGCCTGTTCTTGGACCTTATATAAATGGAATAATATAGTATCTATTATGTTTGTCTCCTTTTG
This sequence comes from Hylobates moloch, assembly GCF_009828535.3. Lineage (NCBI taxonomy): Eukaryota > Metazoa > Chordata > Mammalia > Primates > Hylobatidae > Hylobates > Hylobates moloch. The sequence continues at coordinate 6,744 of NW_026654785.1, forward strand.
GTTAAGATGATTTGAGATTAACCCATTTGTTGCATATATCAATAGTTGGTCCATCTATTGCTATTCATACCTTTCCCTCTATTCGTACCATTCATACTAGAGTTCATCCCTCTATTCATACCATTCCACAGTATGAATCTACCATAATTTATCTCTTCTCCTGTGGATGGACATTTGGGTTGTTTACAGTTTTGCCTGATAATATTGCTATGAACATTTTTGTATAAATATTTTTGTAGATATATACTTTCATTTATTTTGTTTATACACCTAGGAGTGGAATTACTAGATTGTTTGGGTAGATATATATTTAACTTTCCAAAGAACTGGAAAATAGTTCTCCAAAACGGTTGTACACTCCTACCAGCAATGAGTAAGTGTTCTTCTCCAGTATTTGTTACTGTAAATTTTAAATGTTAAACCATTTAGTTGGCATACATTAGTATCTCATGGTTTTAGTTTGCATTTCTCTGATGACTAAAGATGTTGGGCTTCTTTCTCTGTCCTTATTGGCCATTTATATATTTACCTTTGTGAAGAGTTTGTCTTTTGCTCATTTTAATTGGGTTGGGTTTTTTTGTTGTTGTTAGTTTGTAAAGGGTTCTTTGTATTTTCATTGTTTCCACAGGAATATACAGTGGTGTCTGTACCATTTTTTTCCACAACAAAAAACAACAACAACAACAAAAAAACCCCCAGCTTTCCTCATTGAAGAATTAATCGCTCAGCTTCCCTGGGCTCTGACAGCAACAAGTTTATGCATCTAGTGTAGAACTTGTCATAGTTTGATTTTATTAAATTTATATGCCTTGGTGAAAAAAACCTTTTCTTGTTAAATCGACTTAGTATCTCACTTAAAAAAAAAAAAACAAACAAACTGATGCTGTATGTGTGGATGTATTTCTGAACTCTCTATTTTGCTCCATCGTTCTATTTGTCTTCATGTGAAGATCACACTGTTTTGATTACTGTAGATTTTTAGTGAGCCTTGAAATCAGATAGTGTAAATCCTCCAAATTTGCTTTCCTTTCTCAAGGTAGTTTGTTTTGGCCCTTCTAAGAATTTTATCTTCTGGCCGGGTACAGTGGCTCACACCTGTAATCCCAGCACTTTGGGAGGCCGGGGTGGGCGGATCACCTGAGGTCGGGAGTTCGAGACCAGCCTGATCAACATGGAGAAACCCCATGTCTACTAAAAATACAAAATTAGCCGGACATTGTGGCACATGCAAGTAACCCCAGCTACTAGGGAAGGCTGAGGCAGGAGAATTGCTTGAGCCTGGGAGGCGGAGGTTGCAGTGAGCTGAGATTGCATCATTGTACCCCTGCCTGGACAACAAGAGCGAAACTCCGTCTCAAAAAAATAATAATAATAATTTTATCTTCTATGTAGATTTCA